>NC_142814.1:7907345-8006172 GCF_049724085.1 Artemia sp. Qi Xiang Cuo
TTAAGGTCTCTTGATTTCTATTTACGTGTTTCCATATAAAAAGTGCCTTTTTTTACTACGTTTTAGATTTGGTGACCTTTCTTAAAAGAAAGAGAAAAACTTAGTTTGGTGTTCGGTGTTACACCGAACTGTTCAGTGTTAATTTTCATTTTTAAGGAATTTCCTTATGAATATCGGAATATCGGTTAGGTATTGGAATAGAAAAGACGTTGTCCTGATGGAAGTAAAGGGTTATTTGAATCGTAAACAACAAAAATTATAGCTTATATATTTCATATATATATAAGATATATATAAAAAATATATAATATATATATATATATATATATATATATATATATATATATATATATATATATATATATATATATATATATATATATATATATATATATATATATATATATATATATATATATATATATATATATATATATATATATATATATATATATATATATATATATATATATATATATATATATATATATATATATATATATATATATATATATATATATATATTTTTCAATCTGCATGTTAAATTAGTTTTAAAAATTTTTTCTCATTTTCGGCTGCCGTCGACCAAGATGTTCTTGACCACACGATTACTTTACACTGTGACCGCGCAGGTTGCAGTGTCTACTGCAACCTGAAGACTTACCTGCGGCAATCTGAAGACTTACGACTTCAGGACTGTCTGGTTCGTTTGTTTGTCGTTTGAAACATCTTGTTCTTGATGAGTCAGGGATTCTAAGTTATAGGGATTTATTTATTTAAAAATTGTTTTTTATGTATGCCCAGATATTTCTAACTTTGTTCTTGTTTTGTATTTTCTGTATTTTTCAATCTGCATGTTAAATTAGTTTTAAATTTTTTTTCTCATTTTCGGCTGCCGTCGACCAAGATGTTCTTGAAAAATCAAGTTTTATTTATTTTTGTGTTTTCGCCATTTTCCGGCGTTGGTGCCTATTTTCAGAGAATATTTTTATCTAGGTACAAAGTTAAGATTAAGCCTGGGCCTAATTAATTTAGCTTCTGAATGACCCTTTTAACAATTCTATTCTTAGAATACTTTTTAAAAAATATAAATTCACTTACTATTTGAGCTTTTCTTGATAATTATCTGCTTTCCTCCCAAAGTAGTGAGAATTCCACCATCTTTAACTGAACTTTGTTTGACTTTTCCGACGACGATATGGTTAAGAATAGTCACTCTGACGAATTCAGGAACTTCAAAAGGGTTAAAACCCCAGTCTATGGGATACCACTTTCGGAACGCATCATCCATCGGAATAAATGCGGTATATTCGCCCTCTGAAACCCAAAATTATTCAAAGACATTATAAAAAAAACACACTCAATTATACAACTATTATGATAGATAATTTACAAAAGGGGGAAAAGGGTACAGGAGAAAAAAAGAGTAAATTTCTTCTTCTTCTTCTTGAAGCAGGGCCTGGCTTTTTCCGCCTTATGGAATCTGTAACGCTCAGCCTTCAAGTTCTGTCACATTAGTTTCAGTCACTAAGGCTGGTAATTAATTAAAAGGCTAGTAAGGCTGGCAAATAATCATGAATAGTTTCAATAGACCAATCAAAAGTGTTGGAAGTAAAAAACATAGATGACATTGATTCTAGTAGCCTAACTATCGAATAGCCTGAAGACTCCTTTGTACCTACGCTCAAGCTATACTTTGATGGTTTTCTCAGATGTTGATCCTTTTAGTTCCGTTCTAGGCAAATAAAAATTGTTCACTCTAAAGTTTAGTTATTTAAAAGAGAACTAATATTTTAAAAGGCTATTGTTGCTTTAAAAATAAAGTGTTTCCAAAGTGATTCTTGTATACCAGTATTATCAATTTTCCATTTTAAATATCGCCACTTACAATCGTATCTGGCGTTTTCACACTTCAGAGATAATTGCCATAAACTATTTGGAAAGTTGTTCTGATAGGGATCAGCAGGGCAATATAGACGAGGAGGATCAAAGGGCGATTGAACATTGCCCTCTGATGAACCACAGTCATCTATATGATGAAATGACACGAAACAGAAAAAATATGATTTGATTTAATTATTAATTAAATTTATTTGATTAGCAAATTAGTTTTTTATTTATCATCTATTTTTTATATAATTATAATTATTTATTTAATTATTTTTATCCATAAATTTGATTAATAAACCACTGGTTTAATTACCTTAATCAATGTAAAAATCCGTTTGAAAATACATACATAATACTACGTAGGTCTGGTCCCTCCAGCCATAGGGCCAATGCAAGGACCTTCATAGTCTCGATATACAACTTTCGTTAATTGTCGCTTCTCACTATTCGGAGACGCAAAATGCCCTCAGTAAGGATTTAAGGGGTACGTTGAAGAGGCATGCTAAAGCCCCGAGTTATTTCAGAACCCTTTCTAATATTTATTATAAGAAACTTGTACGGGTAAAACACTGAAGATAGCTAAATAATAATAAGTTCCCAAAGTTCCGGGAAAAAAAATTCAAAAGTTGGGCTTAAAAGGGAGAGCAGACGTAAAATTGCTATGGTATTAAAATATTTTCCATTAGGTAATTGACTCTACTATTGATATTCAATTCAATTCTGTTTATTACAAAATGATATAACATACGGGATCAGTGCGAATAGTTGCCTAAAGAAAGACATAAAAGCACTTGATACTGGGCGACCACATATATAACAAACACTTAACAAATAAAAAAAAACGAACAAAACAAACAGAAAGTGGAAATAAATAATAATAAATAAACAATCAAATTATGACCAATCTCTAATCAAAAGAAAAAAAAAATCTATGAACCAAGACCCAATTTTTTTTTTCATTTTTCTCTTAAATTAAACCAAGGTGTTCCTCCACCCGAATGTTCACTGGAAGAGAATTCCAGACTTTAGGACTTATATATTTGACAGAAAAACCTGCTCTAGTTCCACTTCTGTATTCAGTGACCAGATTGTCAGCATTGCGGGTACTATAACTATGAAGTGATTTATTTTCTCTGTAAAAACCCTGAAATACCTCAGGACTGATACGAGATCCAACACTGATACGAGAATATTCCTTCTTGTTGGAGGAAGGGAGCGAGTGCTAAGAACTGTTCTTAAAATAGGAATTAAAACCCGCTTTTCAAAAATCTCCAATTTTGTCCGTGTTATTCGAAGGAGCGCTGACTTCCCGCCACTGTTGTACATCTCGGAACACCACGTGTACCGCACAGTTCCGCCATGCTTGGCACAGTTCAGCTACGCTTGGTAAACTCCCCAAAACGCTTGGCACATTTCCGCCACGCGTGGCATGCACCCCTTGGTGTGTAAATGATTTCTGAGAGAGGGAACCCTCGGTGTTATTAGAAATTAGAAGTTTCAGGTGCGCTCCTCTACAACTGGGGCTCCTACTATTTATCTGGAAGAGAAGATAAAGATTCACAATTCTTCAAGGGGGGGGGGGCTGAGATTGTTGAAAATATGTTTTAATAGCCATTTGAAAGACATTCTTGACTTTTAATCCTTTAGTTTGTCAATTGCCATGCTTTAGAGAAAGGAACCTTTCTTCTACCACTGGCTACTCCCCCGCACCTATGGCTGTATTCAAGAAAACTTTCAATTGTATTCATTACTCTTCCAGCATAATTTCAGCTAATAATACTTCTAATTTGTTTCAAACTGATATTCATAGAAATGATGATGATGATGCACAGTTACTTCACTAAAGATAATCGTTAACTATCTTTTAAAAGTTACTAAAAAAGTAAATTCAAAGTTACTTTTCTGTTGTTCCAGCTACTACGAAACGTCAGATGAAACGAAAAAAGTTACTTTTTCGTAATTTTAATTGTTTTTTGTTTACCCTGGAATACAGCCTAAGTTTGCCTACTTTAGGCATTTTCACTGATCAAGACGATACTTACCGTTTATAAAGTACTTTTTAAACTCTGGAAGTGGGTTTTTCTGGGTTGAAACATATTATTAAATTCTAAGTATCTGTCAAAAGTACATTTCCTAGTCAAATCCCATTTCCTTGATAACTATATTAATTCTGAATATTTGCTGTAATTCCTAGAAGTTGAAAGATTGAAATAGAGCAGTTTTGTCAAATGTCCTGATGTGTATCTGCATATTGTGCTGAATATAAGCTACCAATTTAGAGTACTTGAACCAGTTCTAATTCTGTATCTGTCCTCGCCATATGTACATTCACTGTATCATATGTATAAATAAACATTTTATACTCTAAACATAAACTATGTGATGGTTAGAGACTCTAAACATCCTCCGCCAGTAGAACCCAGATAATAGACCAACGCTACCATAAGACTCCAAAGAGAAGAGGTCACACTTTACAAAGTAGTACAACACTATAGAGAAGTAGACAATTCACAGAGAGGTGAACCCAGAAACTTTACAACTTAGAGACACTTACCGTTTATAAAGTACTTAGAGACATCAGCCTGAAGAAAATATCTTCTGAATTCCGAAGTTCCACTTTTTAAAAGACTTAATACATCTATTAATTCTTCGTAAAAAGGTTTTGACTCATTCGACATGGCTTCAAAAACCTAAAAAAATATCCAAATCAGCAGGTTTTGACGGGCGAACATGCAGAAGACAGGTATGAATTACTATGTCTCTGATCGTTGTCCATACATAAAAAAATTAATTATTATACACCCATATACCTCTTTAGATTACAGAAGGTAATACGACAGGGGAAAAACCTCTTTATAAAAGGATTAAATTACCTTATTTTTGACCAGGGTAACCAATTCACAGAAATGCAGGCTTGAATTTTTCGATTTTAAAACAAAATATGGTTTTGGGTTTAGAAAAAAAAAAATTAAAAATGGAACAAGATGATTTTTTGCTACGTTTTTACGAGTCGTAAAAGTATTTCGGGGGTTGGGGAGATTCAAACCGCCTAGCCCTCAGGAAACAGCCTTGCCCTCTAATTTCTATGAATTGAGGCCATTGACCAATACAAATGGTGTCAGCTAAAAGACGGAACGATCTTTTTTTTAGATGAAAATACAAAAAGACATGTATTTCAAGATCTAGAGGGGGGATTTTTTTTTCATATCTGTCATAAAGTACTCTAATTGAACAGCCGAGAAAGGTATTTAATCTATATTATATTCACTTCACAAGACCGAAGGAAATCAGAGATAAAATATATACTACTTAAGTCAGTGGTACACATGGGAGTGTAGGGAGGGTGGGGGTTCAAAAACGTGTTTTTCAAAGTTAATTTTTTCAGCGAAAGTACAAAAAAAAAAATTTCGATAAATATACGAAAAAATATGTTTTCAAAATCTAAAGAGGAACTGGGCAAAACACTTGGGAGGTCAAAGTAGTAAAGGAGTGTAATCCTATTATACAAGTCACAGAACCACGCACCTAACCTCTATAGGTGCTATCATCAAGGCCCCATCAAGAAACAAAACTGAGAGGCAGAATTTTGGACTAATATTTAGCATATTTGGTATTACCGACAATGTTTAAATTTACGGAAATCATTAGCAGGTAGCTTTACTAATAGTAAACAGGATAATTAGTGAGCAAGAAGACGAGCGATGCTCAAATCCTTCTTATGAACAATACAGGAAGTTGTGCAGAAATTAGTATTAAAATGAGTTATTAAATAAATTAGTTATCAAATTAATTAATATACTAATTAGTAATTATCACATTAGTCAAACGATTAACGCTAAACATTTTTCCGAGGATTAATTTGGTAAGCACTTTTTAGTAGAGCGAGGTGGAAAGTGAGGGTGCGTAGCTCTATTGGCCTCAAGTGGCTCGGAGCGTGGCTCAGAACATATGCTCTAACTGGGAATAAAAAAATCAATGCACGTCAAATTATAAACTTTTCAGATAATAGCACAAGATTTTTGTAGGTTTGAAGCACATCGGTAAACACTAAAGTTTCATTTTAATTGAGTCTAAAGAGCGAGGGTGTATCCGGTTTTTTTTTCGGGGGGGGGGGGGGATAAAACTTTAAAAAACAAACCAAAATATGTTAATGTGCTTTAATGCATCGAAAACCAAAGCCGCTTCTTATTACCCGATCAAAGGTGCCGCGTGAAAACCCCAGTTTCATTTTCAAAAATGAAACTGTAAAGAGATTCGACGAGCTTCGTCTACCTCGTCTACTAATAACCACCATGATCAGTTTAGAACCTCCTGCGCAAGCAAGCTCAAAGTTACTCTTCACTGCAAAAACCTTCTTCCATCCAGCTCAATTATCCCACTTTACAAGTCCTGCGTCAGAGCCACAGCTGAATATGGATACCTGCTAGATGCTGGTGTGCCAAAAACGCTGCTGGCGCCATTTCAGAAGATCCAGAATAGGGCAAACAAGGCGGGCTGCGCCTCTGCTCAGGACTCGCTCCAGGCTCTAAATGAAAGAATTGATGTAGCGTCGATGGCTGGTTTCTTTAAGTACATGATTTCGCCTCCCCCAGACGAGTGTTCTCGCATTGTTCCCCCCTTTGTTCAACAGACAAGGCAGACGCGAAGACACATAGCTCCGTTCAATTATCTAAAGGAGAACACGCCGAATACTTAACGAAAAGCTTCACCCTGCGTTGCACTTCTATCTGGAATGATTTTCCTGGGGATATTATTCCTGCAAATCCCTCTGTTGACTCCTTCGAAAGAAGGTTCAACAGAAATGTAAAACCTTGAGGGTTCGGAACGAGATAAATGAATAGCGGCATATCAGATGCATTTAAGCACCTTGCGCCGGGAATATGGAATTAAAAAAAATCAAATTTTTTATGTTTTTACGAGTTGAAAATTTTTGGGGGGGATGAGGTAAACAGGTGTCCCTGCCCTTGGATGTGGTATTGCTAAGGAGCCATAGATCAAGCGGTATGGCACTGGAAAATCTGTGACTGCACAGCTGGTCAGGCTGGATTTAATACTTTTCAGCTTTCATATGCTTGTGAATCATGTACCATGAGTCATGATTATCAAGGACGGAGCCATTCAGATCCTTTCAGACCTTAGCTTGCCCCTAAGTCCAAATTAAGATAATCCTAAAACCTCCAAAATATACCAACTGAGGGAAACCCAGTGTCAAACGCTGTCTAAAACTGTCTTATTTCTCGTAATACTGAGGCCTTCGCAGCTTTATACTGTTTTCAATATATAGGAGTTGAGGTAGCTTAGCCGACTGAGTAGACCCAAATCAGTAATTGTAAATATTTGTTTATTAATATATTTGCCGTTGCTTAGCCAAGGGGGAGGGGAGGGTTTAGGGGTCTAGCAATCTTCCAAAATCTGAAATATTATGCAAAATAAGTGTTTCTTAATCAATTACGGGCTTTCCTATAGTTTTTCATACTTATCGTATCGTATTGTGTGTGTGGGGGGGGGGGGAACTCCCACGACTCAAAACTGTGTGAATATGTGATATAGTCCCCAACTAGAAATAACTTAGACTGATAGATATATCGATATATGTTCCATAATATACTACTACTACTAACAACTCACCGCGTTCCATAGTGTAACCTAGTATAAAATGATTCGGACTTCTCCTGAAGCAAATCCCCAAAACAGAGGGAATTATATTTACCTACTTATTGTATTCTTAGTCGCTTTTTCATCCCTTTGCTAGATCTATTAGTAAATCTCTTTATTTTTTTCTAATTTCCTCCCTATCTATTTTACTTTTTACTTCAAAATGTCCACGAGATCAGCTGGGGCGTAATTTGCCATGGGGCAGAGAGGAAACTGTCCCAAGACCTGAGTTTACCCGCCCCCAAACTCCTTTTTTCCTCCCCCTCAGTTGAAATTTAGTTCTCCGAAAATCTTGTCAAAACTAAGATAAGCCTGCATAATTCCAGTATCTACAGAAACGGATCAGTTTTCTTTAGTCTATCTCTACCTTTTTTGTTACTATATGGCCCACTTTGTCATTTTTACTTGATTGAGAAAATTGGCTCAAACTTTGCCCCCTCCCCCAGGATTTTGACGAAATTATTCCACTAGAGATCAGATCCTCTATAGCATTCTTTTAACTGCTAATCGACATCTCGTTAGGGATCGTAGACACAACTCACTACTTAGCCATGTTAGTTATATAGATGTAACTTGGAAAGCAGGTTTATATGAGGGGCCACGTGCGCACCCACAGGAGGTGCTAAACTCTCAGCCCCCCTCGCCTTTTCTTAAAATACCGGTTTTTCTAAGGAAATTAAAAAAGATTTTCGTTGGTTGGCCCAGGGAGCCCCCATTCAGCCCCCCTTAATTATTTTCTGAGAACACCAGAATGAGGGGCTATACTACTAATACTACTACTGCTACTCACTTCAGCACCAAGCCACCTCAGACCAACACAGCTCCTTCTACTTATCCACTCAAACCTATTCAAAGCTTCACTCTTTACTTCTTAGTAATGCATCAACCAGAAAATATGGTAGATTTTCTCGATTGATTCGCTGGCTGAAACATGCTGGTGGCAGCGGTAGCTGCATTTTGGTTTGTCCAAAATGCAGCGGTAGCTGCAAAATGCAGCGGCAGGTGCATTTTGTTTTGTCTTAAAAGTAAAAGTTTACTGCGAAAAGCAATCTATGGTAATTTCACAAAAAAACCTGAAAACCCTCGAAAATGGCGTCTAATAAAAATGAAAATTGCACCATCCGAATCAGCATGGTTGAAAACCTTGCTAAGAGAAATTACAGTCCCCCTCCTTGAACAACAAGGAAAATCACTTTTTTGCATGGGTGGCACTGATCTGTCTCCTATTTTTTTTCTAGCAGGGCTAGCGGTTTACCAGAACATCATAGAGAGGTATGTACTAGTTCATTCGAACGGAAATTAAATTTGTTAGTACGTTTTTTAAGTGATCAAAAGATTGGAGGGCAACTAGCCCCCCTCCCTAGAGGCACCCTTCCCCAAAGTCATCCAATCACAATTTTGAGATAGCTATTTTGTTCAACACAGTTCAATGGTCAACATCTTTGGCTTTAGCGATGATATGACTCTGCATTGTCCCTGGGGAAAGGGCTGCACACTGTATCGGTATCGGACGTATTGATATCGCGCGTATCGGTATGAGCGTATTGTTATTGGGCGCATTGGTATCGCAGGTATCTAGACAGATTTTAATAGCTCATATAAAAGATATTTCTCATATCTACGTTCAGTGGCGTAATTTCATCATAATCCTGGGGGGGGGGGGCAAAGTTGGAGCCAATTTTACCAAATCAAGTGAACCAAATCAAGTGAAAATGATAGTGAAAACTGAAAAATGAGCCATATATTACCATAGAGACAAAGATATACACTAGCAAACTGACCTGTTTCTGTGGACACTTGAATTATGCAGGCTTATCTTAGTTTTGAAATTTTTTTTTGCAGAAACTAAATTTCTGCTGGGGGGCAAAAGGAGGTCAGGGGGAGGACAAACATGGGGCTGGAGGAGGCAGTTTCCCCTCCCCACCCTTTTCCATAACAAATTACGACCCTTTCTACGTTCTTCCTATTAATTCCACCATCAGCAAGTTCCAAATAGCACTAAAAACGGTACTTTTGGTGCTATGTCTCAAGTGGGAAAGGCGGGGCTATTGGGTTACCAGAACTTTTTAGAGTGACGTGTAATGGCTCATTTGAAAGCTATTTTTCATATGTATGTGATGTTTATCAATTCTAGCATCTGTAAGTGTGATATAGCACTAAAACAACACTTTTCATGCCACTTCTTAAGTTGAAGTGGAAAACTACGGAAAACTACGGCTTGGGAGGGGAAGTTTTCCCCTCTGCCCCATAGCAAATTACGCCCCTGGCCCCAACACCCTACCACTTAGTGGTTGGAGAAGTGTAGGCATGTGGTTCTGGAACCACTCAAAGTTGTATAATAGGAGAAGGGTTACTTATTGTTATACTTACTTGTTCAAATTACTTACTTGACAATTCTACCGTAATATTCTCTCCATACGCGAGATTGTGCATCCAAAGAGGAAGAAGTACAAATGAAGACAATTCTCTAGGAGAATTCAGTTAATTCTTCCCAAAATTTTGAAATGAAAACAAACATAGTTTATAGTATCATATATCGTACCTACACAAGGAATGATCTTTTTTTGAAATTTCCATTCATTTCTGAGAAATGAGTGCCTTTTTATTTAGGGACAGATCAAATAAATCCCTAAGTCTAAAGGCACATTTTTGTTGAGCTAGCAAAATTTTCCGCAAGTATGTCGATACACAAACCTGACCGCTCAGTTAACATTTTGCGTCTTAGATACTCGCCTGGAGATACTTTCTTATGGGCTAATAAATTTTTTTTTTTAAAACAAAAATTTAAATATATTTTTCTTATTTTTTTTTTTTTTTTAACAAAAACAAACGACACTATGTTTTGATTTTTTTTTTCCACTTTTAAATTTATAATTTCCGTATAAATAAAAGAGGTCTTAGCAGTGATGTTTCTAAATTAAATTCAATTAAAAAAAAAAAAATGTTTTTTCCGAGGAAAGTAAAGAGCGAAGTTGAAACTTAAAACGAACAAAAATAATTACTTCACAGCCTATCTAACATATATCAATAAAACTAATGCAAATTACTATAATCAGAAAGAGCGTTAAAAGATGCATCAAATCGTGGGTCCATCTGTTAGCTTGCGAACTATCCGGAAAAGGAAAAAATTACCGGAAATATATTTTATATTGGGAGGGGGAATCCCTCATGTCACCCCAGTTGCGTTAATACCCTTGGCTGATGATGTAGAAATTACGATGTTTTGATAAAATATGATGGATACACAACGATGTTTATCCAAATTGCTTATTAGCACGTGTCTTGGCAAAATCCTACACATTATTTAATAATACATAATAATAAGAAAATGGTCATTTAGTTAATGACACGTCTGGAAAAACGCGAAAAGAATAACAACAATTTCGCAGTGACAAGCATATGCATAATCATAGCTGTAAATAGAGGTGGAGATAGGAAGTCAGAATTTTCCACTGAGATTAGTCCAGATGATCCCTCTCTGGGTTAATTGAAAAAAATGGTCATTTACAAAGATCTTTCAAATTGTGCCGTATTGAATAAAATTTAATTCTTATATTTTAAAATTATATTCTGTAAAATAAAATTCAATTTCACTTAAATAAAATTCTTTCTTTAGGTAACAAAACCCGGGAACACAATCCGTGTTATTAATCCCATGTCATTAATCCACAGCCCCAATATCAGATTGGCCCTAGTATCTTGGAACGTGACCCTAATTTACGGCCATTCACCCGGTGAAGACATTTTTTTCATCGCTTTCGCAAGACAAATTTATTTTATTTTCTTCTGAATACTTTTTTGTATATTTATACCGAATAATTATCCAGCACTATCGACAATCAAATTAAAATGTAATAAGACTTTTTAAGTATTTAGCACAGACAGTCATATTCAGCAAAATTTATTATAACTATTCAAAGTATTCAAGACGTCATTCATATAAAAAAATTTTGTTCTAAAATCAAGACCCTAAACAAATTTTGCCATGGTTGTGACCTATTTAAATCACTTTCACACCAAAAAATTGGCAGTGTCTCAATTTAAAAAAAAACATAGTACCGTTTTTGCTAAAACTTATAGATAAATAAATAAATATGCATATATGCGGTTGATGTCCGTTTTAATAAGATAAGGGACCAGAATTAGAAGTTTCAGGTAAGAGCCTCAATTTGGGCCCCTTTGAGCCCAAAAATTGTATATTTCAATAAAAGTATGGTACTGTTGTATTATCCGGACACATCTGTATGATGAATCAAGGAGACGCCAAATGAAACCCATCACACGGGTTATTTGTGAAAGGCTACTCT
This sequence comes from Artemia sp. Qi Xiang Cuo, assembly GCF_049724085.1. Lineage (NCBI taxonomy): Eukaryota > Metazoa > Arthropoda > Branchiopoda > Anostraca > Artemiidae > Artemia > Artemia sp. Qi Xiang Cuo. The sequence continues at coordinate 7,919,198 of NC_142814.1, forward strand.
AGAAAGATAGAATAGAATGCGTGATTTTAGTTTCGTTAACGATATTGAAACTGCTTTTTTTTGGGTTTAGGGGGGGGGTACTTAGGTTAGGTTACGTATTTAATAAATGATATGCTTTACACCCCCCCCCCCCCCCGCCCCGAATGTGCAAATATATAGCCCCAATTTGTTTCAGAACTATTATATATTCATCCTGTTTTATTTTATTTCATTAGCATTAACCAAACTTGACTTCTTTCGCGGTGTCCGCATAATGCACCAGTACCAAAATATACTCCGTCTAAAGAGACTCTGTTAACTATCAAAGTCCCCGTGCATATTTCAAATTGTAAATTATACGAAGAAATACGCAATTTTGCTGTCAGGCAAAAGTTATGAAGGAAGAAAAAAGTGATTTATACCCTCTGTTAAGCTACTGAATATCACACTGTAACTTCCAAACTAAGTGAGGTTGTTTTCTTTTTATCTGCATGAAAAACAGATACTCAGAAATGGCTGAATGTCATGTGGGCGCCAATTTGAATGTTTCACTTATTGCTACATGACTATTGGCAGACAACATGTTATTAAACCGTCAACAGTGAATGGGTAAAACATACATTATTATATTGCTTAATTTTATTGAATGATGATGGCTATGCACAAAAATAGATGAAAAAATGGCCTTGTTTGATAACACCTTATTTAATCTTTTAAAATTAAGAATGCTTTTGAGCCAAATTTCTTTACAGTTCTTAAAAAGCTTAATTTTTTTAAACAGGTGTAGCCTTGTGAAATAATAATTTTATTGAATGATGATAGCTATGCACAAAAAATTGACCTTGTTTGATAACACCTTATTTGACCTTTTTAAATTAAGAATTTTTTTCAGCCAAATTTCTTCACAATTCTTAAAAAGCTTTATTTTGTTTAAACGAATGTAGCCTTCTGAAATAATAATTTTACTGTGTGATGATAGCTATGCAGAAAAAAAATTTACCTTGTTTGATCACACCTCATTTGACCTTTCTAAATTAAGAATTTTTTTCAGCCAAATTTCTTCACAATTCTTAAAAAGCTTTATTTTGTTTAAACAGATGTAGCCTTGTGAAATAATAATTTTAATGTGTGATGATAGCTATGCAGAAAAAAATTGACCTTTGTTTGATTACACCTTATTTGACCTTTCTAAATTAAGAATTATTTTCAGCCAAATTTCTTCACAGTTCTTAAAAAGCTTTATTTTGTTTAAACAGATGTAGCCTTGTGAAATAATAATTATATTGAATAATGATAGCTATGCACAAAAAAATTGACCTTGTTTGATAACACCTTATTTGACCTTTCTAAATTAAGAATAATTTTATGCAGAAAAAAATTGACCTTGTTTGATAACACCTTATTTGACCTTTCTAAATTAAGAATTATTTTCAGCCAAATTTCTTCACAATTCTTAAAAAGCTTTATTTTGTTTAAACGAATGTAGCCTTATAAAATAATAATTTTATTGAGTGAAGATAGCTATAACAAAAAAAGCAAAGAAAAATCGACCTTGTTTGATAATACCTTAATTGATCTTTTTAAATTGTGATTTTTTTTTCAGCCAAATTTCTTCACAGTTCTTAAGAAGCTTTATCCTTTTTAAACAGGTGTAGGCACGATTTTTTAAAGTTGCTTTGTTAAATTTTTCAGTGTTTCAGATGAGAAAAATTACCAATAGTTCATGACGTCATGACCAGAGGAAACTAAAAACGAAATGAAGATAACTATACACAAAAAAAGAAAAAAATCGATCTTGTTTACGCCTTACTTGATCTTTTCGGATTAAGAAATTTTCTTCAGGCGAAGTTGTTCACAGTTCTTAAAAAGATATATCTTTTTAAACAGGTGTAGTCGTGTGGCACGATTTTTTTAAAGTTGCTTTGTTAAATGTTTCAGTGTTTCAGATGAGAAAAATTACCAATAGTTCATGACGTCATGACCAGAGGAAACTAAAAACGAAATGAAGATAACTATACACAAAAAAAGAAAAAAATCGATCTTGTTTCCGCCTTACTTGATCTTTTCGGCTTAAGAAATTTTCTTCAGGCGAAGTTGTTCACAGTTCTTAAAAATATTTATCTTTTTAAACAGGTGTAGGCTTGTGGCACGATTTTTTTAAAGTTGCTTTGTTAAATGTTTCAGTGTTTCAGATGAGAAAAATTACCAAGAGTTCATGACGTCATGACCAGAGGAAACTAAAAACGAAATGAAGATAACTATACACAAAAAAAGAAAAAATCGATCTTGTTTCCGCCTTACTTGATCTTTTCGGATTAAGAAATTTTCTTCAGGCGAAGTTGTTCACAGTTCTTAAAAATATTTATCTTTTTAAACAGGTGTAGGCTTGTGGCACGATTTTTTTAAAGTTGCTTTGTTAAATGTTTCAGTGTTTCAGATGAGAAAGATTACCAATAGTTCATGACGTCATGACCAGAGGAAACTAAAAACGAAATGAAGATAACTATACACAAAAAAAGAAAAAAATCGATCTTGTTTACGCCTTACTTGATCTTTTCGGCTTAAGAAATTTTCTTCAGGCGAAGTTGTTCACAGTTCTTAAAAAGATTTATCTTTTTAAACAGTTGTAGGCTTGTGGCACGATTTTTTTAAAGTTGCTTTGTTAAATGTTTCAGTGTTTCAGATGAGAAAAATTACCAATAGTTCATGACGTCATGACCAGAGGAAACTAAAAACGAAATGAAGATAACTATACACAAAAAAAGAAAAAAATCGATCTTGTTTACGCCTTACTTGATCTTTTCGGCTTAAGAAATTTTCTTCAGGCGAAGTTGTTCACAGTTCTTAAAAAGATTTATCTTTTTAAACAGGTGTAGGCGTGTGGCACGATTTTTTTAAAGTTGCTTTGTTAAATGTTTCAGTGTTTCAGATGAGAAAAATTACCAATAGTTCATGACGTCATGACCAGAGGAAACTAAAAACGAAATGAAGATAACTATACACAAAAAAAGAAAAAAATCGATCTTGTTTCCGCCTTACTTGATCTTTTCGGATTAAGAAATTTTCTTCAGGCGAAGTTGTTCACAGTTCTTAAAAAGATTTATCTTTTTTAAACAGGTGTAGGCTTGTGGCACGATTTTTTTAAAGTTGCTTTGTTAAATGTTTCAGTGTTTCAGATGAGAAAAATTACCAAGAGTTCATGACGTCATGACCAGAGGAAACTAAAAACGAAATGAAGATAACTATACACAAAAAAAGAAAAAATCGATCTTGTTTCCGCCTTACCTGATCTTTTCGGATTAAGAAATTTTCTTCAGGCGAAGTTGTTCACAGTTCTTAAAAAAGATTTATCTTTTTTAAACAGGTGTAGGCTTGTGGCACGATTTTTTTAAAGTTGCTTTGTTAAATGTTTCAGTGTTTCAGATGAGAAAAATTACCAAGAGTTCATGACGTCATGACCAGAGGAAACTAAAACCGAAATGAAGATAACTATACACAAAAAAAGAAAAAAAGATCTTGTTTACGCCTTACTTGATCTTTTCGGATTAAGAAATTTTCTTCAGCCAAAGTTGTTCACAGTTCTTAAAAAGCTGGGTTTTTTTTCTTTTTTACGATAATACTAACAATAATAATAATAATAAATTTTATTTTGCACTAAAAGCCACGGTAATACAAAACAGAAAAGGAAATTCACTTCTAAATAACTGACATTACATAACGAAAGAAAAAAAATTCCACTTTCGTTTACCATTGCCAGCCTACCATTGCCGTCCTAAATTTTTAACACTTGCAAAACATTCATTCCTAGTTACATTCACCAGCTATTTCTCATCAGATCTACACCCTCCACACACTTTGTTTCGCAACTCACTCAGTTCTTCGCACTCATACATCGAACCCAAACTCTCATTCATGCTTCCACACATCGGGCAAATGCAAGAATTTTGTCCGATGTGTGTATTTTGCCTCCTCTCAATATATCTGGGCATTGGATATTTGGGTATTCTAGATTTCATTAAAGAAGTGTAACCTTGTGTAATATTTTTTTGAAGTTGATTGGTTAAATTTTCAGTGTTTCAGATGCGAAAAATTACCAGAGGAAATATTGATATTTGGGTATTCTAAATTTTATTAAAGAAGTGTAACCTTGTGAAATATTTTTTTGAAGTTGATTGGTTAAATTTTCAGTGTTTCAGATGCGAAAAATTACCAGAGGAAATATTGATATTTGGGTATTCTATATTTTATTAAAGAAGTGTAACCTTGTGAAATATTTTTTTGAAGTTGATTGGTTAAATTTTCAGTGTTTCAGATGCGAAAAATTACCAGAGGAAATATTGATATTTGGGTATTCTAAATTTTATTAAAGAAGTGTAACCTTGTGAAATATTTTTTTGAAGTTGATTGGTTAAATTTTCAGTGTTTCAGATGCGAAAAATTACCAGAGGAAATATTGATTGCTTTTCAGAATTCAGCGCAAAACATTAAATCGGAATCACCTAGAGTTTGAATTTAGAATTTGAGCCAAAAAGTTTAAATTTTCTTCCTCAGCACAGTCTATTAGAATTAAGTAAATTTCAATTTGTTCGTGTTTCAAACTAAAAATTAAATCCGCCTGAATCTCCCAGGAGGGTCTTCTAAAGCAGTTTCTTTTCTGCTGAAGTCAAAAATGTGTTTATATTCATTCTACCATCAACAGTTTCTTCGTGTTGAAACTTGAACTTTTTGTGGTGTTCAGATAGAAAAACTTAAAACACTTAAAATTTCAGCACACGAAACTGTGCTATAGGCTCTAAAACTTTCAAAATCTTTTTTTGAAGAAAATCCGAAATACCTTTAATACCCGTGTTCCAAAATACCCGAAATGCGCGTATTTATAAAAATCGCTTCGATAATTAGGTATAAGTAAAAAAATCCTTGCTGTATTCTTCAGACAAAGCAGGATTCTCTTGGTTGATTAGAAGATTGTCATTAAGGGGGACAAATTCACGAAAAATTTAGGAGGGGAAGAAACTTTTTCAGTTTATTTTGATGAAAATACAAAAAAAATCTCAAAATCTAGGGGGTAATTGTTTGGGTTGAAGCAGCCGTGAGTTCAACCTTGAAAAAAAAGTTTCGTAAATAATTTTTTTAGGGCTATACCCAGAAGAAAATGTTTGAAGATTAAGGAGACTTTAGAAGAGTTGAAAATCCTGTCGGAATCTGTAAGTCAAATTTTAATAGAATTTTACTGGAATTCCCCCCAAAAAACTGGAATTATATTTGCTTTCTTTTTCTGACACGAGTAATTGCCTACCTATCGGATACTGGAAGAAACCAGGCCCCATTCCATTATAGACCACGCCTTTCTAGAAAAGATCTAGCTCAAAGAAAAATAAACATATCTACGTTGAATTTGGTCTGTTAGTGGGGTTATAGCCTTCCGAGTATACTAGCCTTTCTCACATACTATGGCCTTTCCTAATATAATCGTACACTTCCCTACTATGCACCTCCTCCCCCATAATAGGGACAGATATATCCCTAGATTTATCGATTTGTTTTCATTGCTGAAACTATTATCGCATTTTGGAAAAACTGGGATTTTTATTCTTCACAACCTCTATAGTACAAGGTCAATGTGAAATAACGAATACAACTGGATAAATATCAAAAAATTCGTGGTAACGAACTGTAAGTAATTAGCGACTCGGCTCACTAGTAACCGAAACTTTAAAAAAGGAATTTTGATACCAATAGATACATCAATAGAATCAGATTTTTATGCTGATTTCAAATATATAAGTTTCATCAAGTTTAGTCTTACCCATCAAAAGTTAAGCGAAAATTTGCCCTATTTTTGAAAAAAGAGGGAAACACATCCTAAAAGTCATAGAACCTTAATAAAAATCACATCATCAGATTCAGCGTATCAAAGAACACTACTGTGAAGGTTTTCAAGCTCCTATCTGCAAAAATGTGGAATTTTGTATTTATTGCCAGAAGAAAGAACACGGATGCATGTTTAATTGTTTTTTTTTCCCAGGGGTGATCGTATCGACCCAGTGGTCCTAGAATATCGCGGCAGGGCTCATTCGAAGGGAAATTAAGAAGTTCTAGTGCCCTTTTTAAGTGACCAAAAAAATGGAGGGCAATTAGGCCCCCTCTCACGCTCATTTTTTTCCCAAAATCACCCGATAAAAATTTTGAGATAGCCATTTTGTTCAGCACGGTCGAAAAATATAATAACTATGTCTTTGAGGATGACTTAATCCCCCACATTCCTAGGGGGAAGGGCTGCAAGTTATGAACGTTCTCCGTTGTTTAAATATAGTATTGGTTATTGGGAATTACACAGACGTTTTCAGGGGGCATTTTTTCTGGTAGTGGGGGGGGGGGGGTGGGGATATATCGGAGGTTACGCGGGGGGATCTTTCCATGGAGGAAGTTTGCATGGGGGAAGGGACATTGATATGAAGGGGCCGCCGGATTTCCCAGCATTATTTAGAAAAACGGTCAGAAATTAAATAAAAAAACAAGTTTTCAACTGAAACCCTTTTCAATACCAAAACTTAAAACGAACAGAAACTATTAAGTATATGATTGGGTTCGCCCCCTAGTCAATATCTCGCTTTTTACGCTAAAGTTTTTTTGGTGCTTTCATAAGAGCTATTTATCCTAATTAACGGCCTTTGTGATTAAGGGGCCATTCTTAAAGAATAGGAAAAAAATTCGAACTTTAGCGTAAAGAGCGAGATATTGACTAGGGGGGCGAGCCCCCCTAATATTTGTAATAAAAATATACGAATATAGAAATTCCTTATGTAAGTTAATTCCTGAGTTACGTATATTTATTACTAATAAAAACGTTCGTAAATAAAATTAAACAACTTTCGAGAAAGCGATTTAGCCAAAATCAAAACCTGAATTAATTTTAAAACGTTCAGAAATTAAATAAAAATAACAATTTTTGCAACTGAAAGTAGGGAGCGACATTAAAACTTAAAACGATCAGAAATTAAACGAAATATGAAAGGGGCTGTCCCCTCCTCAACGCCTCGCTCTTTACACTACAGCTTGACTCTGTCTCACAACTCTATTTTTTGAAACAATAAAAATGTTTAGCGTAAAGAGCGAGGCATTGAGGAAGGGACAGTCCCTTTCATATACGGAATAATTTCTTTTCGCTTTAAGTTTTAATGTCGCTCCTTACTTTCAGTAAAAAAAACTTGTTGTTTTTATTTAATTTTATTTCAGATCGACTGAAAACATGATTAAAAATGAGAAAAACATCAGCCTGATTAATAGAATCATTTTGCACATTATAAAGTAAGAATTTCATTACTACAGTTTTTTCTGTGGCTTTTTATACAGCCTAGGGCTATGTCTGGACCCATTAGGGGAAAGGAAGCATAATTGTCGCAACAATGATCAATTTATTTGGAAAAATTGTTGACTGGATTGTCAAAATGTACCACTCATTTGCCATTATAGCGTTTCATCCAGATTACATATGATTACCCCTTTTGCAAAACACTATAACAAATGAACTACACAAAATATGGTATTCCTCAGGGGGGCTGGGGGTAATTTATTAGTTAAAGCTTTAGCAAAAAGTTTATTTACCCTTCTACCAAAATCCAAATCAATTTCTTCAAGTTTCCAGCTACCAATGTCACTTTCGTCCTTAGTACCAAGTTCTATCATCGGTATCCTATTTTCAATCACTTCATCCTTGTGATCAACTAAATAATCTTCCAAAATTATAATGGTACCCTGAGGTACAAAAACATCAGACCGCAGAACTCGTATGTTATTCACCAATATACCACCTGTAAAGAGATTTTCTGTAGAAAAATGTGTTTTCATAGAATTGGAAACAAAGGCCTTGGAAATACTCTCACATACTTCTATTCAAAACTTCAAATGGCAAAATAAAAGCCGAATATGGTCAGAACCAGGTGCACGATCTAAATTTCCTTTTAAGGCGCGAAGAGGGGGCATCGAATTATTTAAATTTCTTTCAAAATTTTTCAATTAGATTAAATCGCCTTTATTTCAATACTTCTTTGGATAAACTGGCATCGAATTATGTTAAATTTTCTTCAAATTTCTCAATTAGATTAAATCGCCTTTATTTCAATACTTTTTTGGATAAACTGAGGCTTGGGAAGAAAACTCGAACATTTAGAAACGAGTTCTGGTAAGGAGTGTTACTCCCCTCCCTCCTGCATAAGGTAGACCTAATACGAAAAGTCTGACTACCAAAAGCCCTGTTCCTAAAATCTTGTTTTCTACCCAGATGGTTGTTTTCCGATAGCGGCGTAGCCAGCAGGAGGTTGAAGGGCAGTGGTGGATAGATCAGATTCACAATGATAAACTTACAAAAAAACCTGTGTTTTCTTACGTTTTCTTAGAATCTTGACCTGCTTTTGAGACCTAATTATTTTAAACAGTTCAAGGTAACGAACTGTATGTAAAGAGCAACCCTTGCCAAGAGTAACAGAAGTCTATTAAATTATAGAATTTTACAACATGACATACATCGAAACAGTCCGATTTTCATGCTGATTCAGAAAACTAAAAACTTATTAAATTACAGTTTTAGCTTGATTTTAGAAAAAAGGGACTCTTAAAAAGGGGGAGGGACAGTCTTGATTCGCGGGATCAAAAAAGGATAAATCCTGTTTTTGGAGGGTAATAAAACTAAGCGTGCTTTTAGTTTCTATATGCAAAAATAAGAAAACTTTCACTTTTTTTCTGAGGAAGTCAGACAAAGAACGTGCTGCTCCCCCCCCCCAAGAGTAGGATATTAAGAGAAGGCTCATTCAAACAGAAATTAAAAAGGAAAATCAACAGCGTTGGCTATGCAGCAGTTCCAAGATTGTTTCTGCAACCTAGGATTGCTACTTTTAAACTCTACCATTTAATATCCTAAATTGATACTTATAATATCAAAGTTGATATAACATCGTCACTATTATACGATGGAAGAATAGGAAGGTAAGTCTGTGAGCCAAGCCTAGAATTTTGGTAGCTTCAGCGACAATAATGGTCAAGTATGGTCCTGGAACGGGGGTGCCACCCCTAATGGAGTAGGAAGGGATCGTAAGGGAGGATTTAAAATAAGTTGGAACTTCTTGGGATGGGGCGAAGAGCCAAAACTTTAATAGATTGGGCTGGAAGAGTTTACGCAGCTGTCTTGGCCTCAAGCGGCTAGATGCTCCAGTCAGATGTTAGTAGTAGTAATAATATTATAAGTGTCCTACAACATTACTACACAAGTAGACATATATTTGATATCATTTACTTCATCACGTTTGACCAACAATAGTTGGCCATTTTTATACAGCGGATGAAGCGATTGGTACTACTTACTTGTCGTTGACATATATTTGATATGTTTTACTTCGTCATGTTTGACCAACAATAGTCGGCCATTTTTATAAAGGGGATGAAGCGATTTATTCTCCTTGCTTTTCGTTGACATATATTTGATATCATTTACTTCGTCATGTTTGACCAACAATAGTCGGCCATTTTTATACAGCGGATGAAGCGATTGATTCTACTCACCTGTCGTTGGAATATATTTGATATCGTTCACTTCATCATATTTGACCAGCAATAGTCGATCATTTTTTGTACAGTGGATGAAGGGACTGATTCTACTTACCTGTCGATGGCATATGTTTTATATCATTTACTTCATCATGTTCCACCGACAATAGTCGGCCACTTTTATACAGCGGATGATTCTAACTTACTTGTCGTGTGAACAAAATGCAGACTGGTCCCTTCTAAGCTTCTTTCTTCTATGGATGAATTGCTGCTTATAATATCATTCGACAGTATCTTCCTTCCTAGTAAGATGTGGCTCAAAATAAGTTTCTTAAGCCTTTCAGGATTTCCCAAAATAGAAGAACTGGGTCTTTTGGCGAGATTACTCGGAGCCAGAATTGTGAACGGTACGTCTGGAATTGAAAATATTCAAATGGGTTATACGAGACACAAAACAATTTAAACTGCTTTTTAATACTGTAATAGAGAGAGAAATATTACGCTTTATGTTGCTGAATGGCCTGGATCTTAATAATTAAAAATTAGTCAATCTTAAATAATTAAAATTATAATTAGTCATTTTTAATTAAAATCAAGTTGGTGGACTGTGATTGAAATGAAGAGAGCCGTGGCTAATTGAAACAAAGCCACGACAGATAGTCTGAGTGACAGGCACAGCTGGCATAAACCTTTTTCAGAATTGTATAAAAATGATGTCATTTAACTTGTTGATAGATAGGCTATCATCAATCCATCCTAGGGCAGAACTAAGGTAGATAGGTATGGATTAAGGGTAATTCAAATAGTCAATCAGTTCTATGAGCCATTTGAAGACAATTGGAGACCCAAAATAAAAAAAAAAAATTCTAAAATGTTTGACCGACCATGTCCACAGGACGTACAGGCAATTGATCAACTGAGATTGTTCACAATATATGAGATATGCCTACAGGAAAATGCCCATACAATTGCAATGGGTATGACCGAGATCCCCAAACTGGGGGGGGGGGGCTCACAAGAGACCTATATTAAGAGAGGTGTGCATTTTTAGAAGGGGTACAAAACTTCTTTTCTTACCCCAGTAGCTCAATTAGTAGTTTTAACGGAAGGAGACGTCGTCTGAAATGTCGCCCTACGAACTGGAATTGTGAGTGGCAACTGAGGTGAATTTTGACATACATAAGGGGAAGGTAATAGGCAATGCCGTATCCAGCGGGGAGAAGTTAGGGGCTTTGAACCCCCCCCCCCACCCGAAATGCTTGTCTGACTCGTAAAAACGTAAAAAAATGGATATAAACAAATTTTTATGTTTTTTTATTTTTTTGTGCACCCCACTCCCGTTAAAAAAATCCTTGTGTAAAAGACCCCCCAAAAAAAAAAATCCCAGATACGGCCCTGGTAATAGGTAATAGGAGGGATTTATATGTAGAGGGAAAACGATAGGATAGAGAGGAAAGTTGGCTATCATGACACGTCAACTTTGTCGGGACTCTTATTATGACAACTTTTAGAAAGCCCACTTGAAATTTTCGCTCTTATGATTTCACGTTTTTCATATAAATCGACTTTTTCTGTATTGTACAAAGAGTTCCGCCCTCCCCCGAAACAGAACATTTCGATACTACCCAAACAAGTGTGTTCCGACATTTGTCTGAAAAAACTCTGCCACAGTGGAGTCAATTTAGAAAAATGTAGGGTGGGAGCCAAACTGTATTTTTAAAAATTTAGGTGGAACAGTTTTGTTGTTTCTTCAATTTTTCATTGAAAATACCCAAAAATGGCATCTTTTAATGAAAGTACCCCCAAGAAGGTATTTTTCAAAATCTAGGTAAGGCAGAAAAATATAGGATTTCCGAATGACCACCAACCCCCCCCTCCCCCCCCCCCCAAAAAAAAAATGATGCTCCTACTGCACCCTCCCATAAATACTGCAGCCTAAATAAATCGTTATTTTCAACCCCTATCCCAGAAAAAATCCGTTGACATCACCTATCCCCACAAAAGGCTGGGATATGTAAAACTATGCTCTTAAGTATAGTGCTGACTGCGTGCCTCACGAGACTGGGATAATGCCTATCACCCAGTATGAATAAAAACAAAATGATTGGATGTGATTCCATGGGGCTCTTTGTCCCACCTCTACTTTTTAAAACAATAAAAAAAATTTGCGTAAAGAGCGAGGCGGTGAGGAGGGGGCAGCCCCTTTCATATACGGAATAATTTCTGTTCGTTTTAAGTTTTGATGTCACTCCTCACTTTCAGTTATAAAAACTTGTTTTTTTTTCACTTAAATTGAATCAAGGGTTACAGGCAATACAGAAACTAAAGCTCCTTGTATCTTGGTTTTTGCTATTCGGTCCCCCATTTTTTGTTTCACATGGAACTCTAAAAGAAAAATCATAAAATGCGTAAACCTTTCATAAAGAAATATGAAACAAAAACGGAAGAAAAGCAGTAGGAAAGGGTGGATGGATAAAACTAATATGATAAAAATTTTAAATTTATTTTTCGAGAACTTTTATGGCCTTTCAAACTTTTAATCCAGTAGACTCAGTAAATTTTATTTACTGTTCTATGTCAGCCAATTTTTTTTTTGCGGCAGTCGTAAATAGAAATCTAACCCAAAAAATTACTTTATTTTTAATATTATATTTTGTGATTTATGAAAATCACGTAGATATATCAATTTCCTTTCAAGTAAGACCTTAAACAGCTTTCTATTATTCCAGTACCCAGGTAGCGGCAGAAAAATGACATATCAGTGCTACCGTTGCGAAAAAAAAATTTTCTTTTTGTCTGTGGTGGAGGGCGGGGGGCTGTAACTTCCTTGAATGGGGTTTTTAACAATAGAAATTCCAATGGTGTGGGGTCAATTTCGATCCAACACAATTTTTGAGGGTTTTTAGCAAGGCCTTATCCAGTGGGGAAAGGGGAGGGGTACAGGTCTTGACCCCCTTTCCAAAAATAAAAATGCCCGATTGATAAAAACGTAACCAAAATACATATAAACAATTTTTTGATGCGTTTTGAAAATTTTCTTCTGTACCCCCCCCCCCCCCGAACAAAATCCTGGGCACGGCCTTGGTTTTTAGGCTAAAGTTTCGAAATTACCATAGATTTCTTTCCACAATAATCTTTTACCGTTAGGATTAATTGAAATCATAGTTAACATTCCTAAATTACCTTTAAATGGCAATTTTTCTCGCTTGAAAGTTTTTTTTTCAAACAAAGTTTTAAAATTTTCGGTTCATATGAGCTGACTTCTTTCTTTACTAAGTTGCAACGATTACTGCAACCATGATAGAGGCCACGGTAGCGAAAGGTCGTACCTGACATTTCTGAGATGATTATCGAAAACCGTACTCTAAGCTATTATCAAAGGAATGACTAGAATGGCAGTATATATTTAATCACACTTTGATTGCTCTGATCTAAATTACCCCGCTGATGCCACCTTCTGGCAATTAACTTATAGGTGTGAAAATATCTGATACGATCTTTTGGCGTTACAGCGACAATGTATCCTACCAGATATTTTCTAGAGTAATTGTGTAACAATTGTTTTAAGTGCTCCTTTGAAGGATCGCATATCTGTCGGAGTAAGATGTCAAAACAATTAATTTCAAAAAATAACAATAGGTTGTTATTTTATAATGACGCAGTGCATATCAAAAAGAATAAAAGTAATTACGCTAAAGTTAAACATAACTATTGATGGACAAATAAAAAATTTATAAATGTTTTAATCTCAACGGAAAATTTATGTTATCGTCATGCAAGTTAGGTTAGATCTATTTTGGGTTGTAGATCCAATCCTGAGAACTCATAGCGAACGAAGAAGATAAAAACAATACAAATATTTAGGCTGAGACCTCCACGCAGCAGTCCTCAGAGCAAAAAATTAGAATATAAGTAGAAACAAGTTTACAGGACAATATAAAGGACACCTAGCCTAACCATTCCAAGGTTTTGTCATTCACTGGGTTTTGAGCAGACGCTGTTTTAAAGGGGGGGGGGGGCAAAATCTAAAACAAATAATCTAACGACTCTAATGATTTTGTAATTTTTTAAATTCCAGTTTTATTCAAATAAAGTAAAGGGCGCAGTTAGCAGTAAGTATAAGCAAATTGAATCCGAAATTGTCACTTTTCCCATATCTTCATCACCTTTTCTTGAAAATGAAAGTTAGTACACCAAATTTAATTAATTTTAACATTTTTTGTGATATTTTGTATTCAATTTTGTTAATACATGAAAATTTTGTTAAAATTTGGCCTGAAAATTTTTACGAAGTAGGGGGAAGGGGGCTAATCAAGATTTTACCCCGGGCGCAGGAGAGGCCAGAACCGCCACAGGTCTTGACAAATAAAAAAAAAAGAAGTTAGTGCTGGGTCAAATGGCTGGTTTTATTATCTGACTATGACATATAAGAAAATCAAGACGGATTGCCACCATGGTCAGCCCCGAAAACAAGCAGTTTTCTCAACGTTGAACCTATAAATCATGGGTGTCAATTCATAAAAACGTAAAAGGAGGGGAAAGGATTCTTCCAATTTTTGAAAATAAAGATACAAAAAAAACCATTTTTTAAAATAAAAAGGGGACAATGTCTTTTTTTCATAGAAAATGCCAAAACAAGGTATTTTTTGAAAATATAGGTGAGTTATGGGCTTCCCCCAATTAGCATTTCTGCCAAAAACAAATAAATAAGTATATAAAATAAAAGAATAAGCATGTTTACAGATGATGGTCTGCTGAAAATCAGTTTTTTTGGCTATCTAGTTGGACCTCCCGAAAACCAGGACGTTCTCGATTGGGATGAAAATATTTCATCAGAAAAGATTAACCGGCAGTAGAAACTTCATTTGAGGGAGTAAAGAATGAAGCTGTTAACAAAGTGAAGTAAACAAGAAACGTAGTTATATCTGTTTGGCTCAGGTGTCTTGGTGTTGTGGCGAATTTTCTGTAGCAGCACTAGCCCTAATCCAAAAAGGAGAAATCACTTGGCGATGGTAGGACAAGCCCAGCCATCCCAAATAGAAGAATTCTGGGAAAGGCCGTACCAAGAGGGGGGTTTGAACCCCCCCCCCCCGAAATGTTTTTTGTCTCGTAAAAACGTAACAAAAATGGATATAAACAAATTTTGTATGAGTTTTTTGAGGTTTTTTTGTGTAAACCCCTCCCCCCGAAAAAAATCTTCGATTAAAACCCCCTCCAAAAAAAGACCTGGGCACGGCCTTGACCCTGGGGATCAATATACATTCTTTAATCTACAAACAGAGTTGCAAGAAAGCCTGGGAGATTTCGCTCTAACCTAAAAATTGTCAATTATCCCAATAATTTGTCAGATTTGCCCTTGTTTTTTAATTTATCTCCGGACATACCTATAGAAATCCCACACAGCCCAAACTACCAGCAACGTCTTCTGAAAAAAAAAATGTTTTAAAATTCTTCTTAACAATAATCTTATCTGGCCATACCCTCGTATTCAAAGCAAGGGTAGGGCCAGGGTCTTGGCATCCCTAAAAAAAAGTATTTCATTCAGTGCCAAATGCCATACTAATGCAACTTTTTCTCAACAGCACATCCTATATGGCATAACAGTAGCGTCATTTGCAGCCCACGTGTAAACAATAGCGATTGATCAAGAATATGGTATGCTCGCCGGTTATGGTTAACTTGGTCGGAAGTATATAATTTGGTGTTAATATCAATTAGTTCTATAGCTCCTTGACACTTAGCACCAATAGATTTTTGTCACTGACAGGCTAACCATAAGTAGCAAGTTAACGATTTGTATCTATGTTTGGGTTTCCGGCAACGCTGCGAAATAAATATACAACTGTCACTTGGATAAGTAATGGACTAGAAATAAAAATAAGGCTTGAAGGATTCTCCATTGTTTGTTTTTTTGAATTCTTACTTTCTTCTTTACTTTTAACCAGATACACATCAAACCTGACGATTTTTAAAGATTGATGGAAGTAGACACAAGTTCAGAATTGTTTATTAAAGGGGAGAGGAGGGGCTCATGTTGAACCCCTGATAAAAATTGCACTTTACAGAAATCATAGGAAAAGTTAAGATATTATTAACGGGTTGCCTTAGAGCACTCCACTAGGTCATGTACTCAGAAAAATGCCTAAAGAACTATCCTAAAAACACGAAGGCACAAGTTCAGAAGGGGGGGGGGAGAGTATCTCGAAAGAATGAAAAGGCGTTACAGTTCAGTCAAGCACGTACGGAACAACTTATTCAGAAAACCCACCCTCGTTTTCAAACCTAAGTTTCTCATCCCCCCCCCCCAAGAAAAGGCACATTACCTGAAAAATGCAGGGGCATAAGATAGAAGCCATACAGAGCTGGATATTCCCGAGGAAGGGTGAAAACGATACCCCCCCCCAGTATTTTTGACCAAATGCAGAATGAGATCACATCCAATAATATTACGGAACAAGTCACAATATTTGGTGAGTGCAGCAGAGTCCACGGGGCCCAAATCAAAAAATCCCCCGCTGGATCTGAATTTCCTGGGTGTTTCGCAAATACTGACGTGTTGGTTGCTCAGCGTGCCTCTGGGCAAGGACATGCCCAGGGGGGGGGGGGGCCTCAGGGCCCAGTTCTGACCTGTACAGTCCAAACTTTTCTGAAATTTCTGATCACTTCTTGTTCAAATTATCAAACAAGATTAGGCTTTTTTACTACTAGACCTCTCTTCCCCCGATTTGTGTCTATCATTGGGCCTCCATAAAAAATTACTGTGCTTGCGCCTGCCCATTGACTCTGGTATTTGTTAGAGAAAGAGTTCGAAGTACTTCGTACGGGCCCTGTCAATGAAGTCCATTTGCATACTAAACGTTGTTTACCAAGTGTTTCGGGGGCGTACGCAGGGGTAGGGGACTTGGGGCCCAGGTCCCCACTCAAAATTTTAAATTACCCGGCAATTCGTTTAAATATAGCTTTTTTTATTATTTCTCCTCAAATTCCTTTTTAATATTGGTGTCCCTCCATTTCGTAAAAATTCCGGCGTACTCGCCTTAAGTGTCTGACTAATTATCGAACTTATATAATTGATCAAAATAGTGAATTAGTCCTTTCAAACTCAAGCTCGGAATGGAATCTTATAACAAGTAAAAAAAGCCTGTATTCTTACCGATGCTAATCTCCCAAATGAAGCTTAGCGGATCTCCTATTATTATCTGAATCATATATACTCAAAACATAATTTATTATAGAAAACCGAAACATTTGAGAGGAGGTTTGGCCACAGAGGGCCACCCCACAGGTGTTGTGCCAGATGACATATGCTAAAATGCTTCTGCACACGTGGCAGAATAAAGGGCATTGACCAGACTGAAAAATATTTTGAGAATGTTCAGTAACGTGTCATTTATAATGGTATTAACAGTTGGAGTCGAAAGGTCCTTTCCTAAGAACAAACTTCTGCCTATTTTAAGTTTCAAAATCGCTTTTTACTATCATTAATTAAAAAAAACTTTTTCCACAAAATAAGTTTTTCAAAAAAAAGTAAAGAACTCCTTTAAACCAAAATGAATAAAATAGAATCAAATTATATACCAAGCATACAACTACCACAAATCAGTATAAATAAATAAATGAAACCCAAAACGATCAGAAATTAAAATAAATAACAGAGTGAAACTCAAAACGAGCAGAAATTAATATGAGTAGAGTTCAAAACCCCTACGCTTTCTAAAAGCCAGAATATAATTTGTACGTCACTGAAAAAAAATGCAAATGAACTTACTGAAAAAAAGTGTGCATTGCCAGTTTAATATACATATGCTGATATTTATTCCTTAACATCTTAATTAATTTTTGATTTCTTAAAGTTATAAAAGTGAAAACATTTAAAAGATTTTTTTTCAGTAAAGTACAAATTGTATTCTGGCTTTTAGAAAGCATTTGGTGTGTGTTTTGAACACACACCAAATGAGCCTCTTCTAAAGTTAGACGACCATCCCTTCCATAAAAACCTGAAATACCCTCCGGGCATAACTTAGAACCCGTGCCCCTAATCCCTGGGATTTGTTTCAACCCTAAAAGCCTTGTTATATGTTATTTATACTGTTTTGAACGGGATGGCTATCTCAAAATTTCTTTCAATTAGATGCATTTCGAGACAATGCGGCGTGTGTGTGTGTGTGTGGGGGGGGGGGGGGGTAGCAACTCTCTAATCACTTTCATTCTTGCTTTCTATAAAAAAACTTGTATGCCCCCAGGCAATAACTTACAACCTTTGCCCTGAGGCCTGGGGGGATTTGTTGTCCTCAAAGACATAATTTCCAGACTTGTCAAACACGTTGAACAAAATGACTATCTTGAAATTCGATTGGAAGTCTTTGAGGAAATGATGGACGGGAGGGGTCATTTGCCGTCTGATCACTTTCGACTAATAAAAAGGCACTAGTCCTCTCAATTTCCAATCGAATGAGCCCTTTTTGAAGCATCTACGACAAAATTTTCTACAAAAACTCATAAGCCCCAAGGGCATAACTTATGACCTTTGTCCTGAAGGCTGTGAGGGGGGGGGGTTGACATTCTCAAAAGCATAATTTCCAGACCTTTCAACTACGTTGAAAATATGGCTATATCAAAATATTCATCGGAAATGTTTGAGAAAATGCTGGGCGTGGGGGGATTCTCCCTCCGATTGCCTTCGACTATTATAAAGGACAATAGCACTCTCAATTTCAAATCGAATGAGGCCTTTCTGAAGTCTTTACGACAGCAATTTGTATAAAAATTTATATCCTCCCAGGCAAAACTTAAAACCTTAGCCCTGAAGGCTTGGGGGGGGGGGGGGTTGTCAAGCTAAAAGACGTAAAGACGTAATTTCCTGAACCTACAACTAAGTTAAACAAAATGGCTATATCAAACGTTGATCGGAAAGGTTTGGGGAAATGATGGGCTTTGGGGGAAGGACATTCGCCCTCCGATCGCTTTTGACTATTAATAAGGGCACTAGCCCTCTCAATTCCCTATTGAATGAACCCTTTTTGAGGTTTCTACGACACTACTTTCAATAAAAGCCTTATATGCCCCCAGGACATACCTTAGAACCTTTGCCCTGGGGGCTTTGGGGTGTCTGTCATGCTCAAAGACATTATTCCCGGAACTTTCAACTACGTTGAACAAAATAGCTATCTCAAAATTTTGATTGGATGTGTTCGCGGAAATGGTGGGCGTCAGAGGGGGTTAGTTGCCCTCCAATACCTTTCGACTTTTAAAAAGGGCACTAGCCCTTTGAATTTCCAATTGAACGAGCCTTTTTTGAAGTTTCTAAGGCAATACTATCAATAAAAACATTATATGCCCCCAGGGTATAACTTACAACCCTTGTCCTGAGGGCTGTGGGGGGAGTGTCCTCCTCAAAGACATAGTTTCCGGACCTGTCAACTACGTTGAACAAAATGACTATCTTAAAATTTTAATTTGACGTATTTGGGGAAATGGTCGGCGGGAGAGGGGGGTTAGTTGACCCTTCAATCACTTTCGACAATTAAAAATGGCCTTAACCCTTTCAACTTCCAATCGAATGTGCCCTTTTAGAAGTTTCTACGACAACACTTTCTATAAAAACCATATATGCTCCCAGGGAATAAATTACAAAACTTTCCATGAGAGCTTTGGGGGGTTGTCATCCTCAAAGACTTAGTTTCCAGAGCCTTCAATTACGTTGAACAAAATGGCTATCTCAAAATTTTGATTGGACGTGTTTGGGGAAATGGCGGGCGTGAGAGGAGGGTTAGTCTCCAATCACTTTCGACAATTAAAAAGGGAACAAGCCCTTTCAATTTCAAATAGAATGAGCTTTTTTTGGAGTTTCTACGACAACATTTCCTATAAACACCTTATATGACCCAAGGGCATAACTTACTACCCGTGCCCTGTGGGCTGTGAGGGAGTTGTTATCCTTAAAGACCTAATTTTCAGAACTTTCAAACAACATGGCTACCTCAAAATTTTGATTGGACGTGTTTGGAGGAACGGGGGGCGTGAGAGGGGGGGGGGACCTCCAATCACTTTCGACTATTGTAAAGGGCACTAGCCCTTTCAGTTTCTAATAGAATGAGCCCCTTTTGAAGTTTCTACGATGATGCTTTCTATAAAAAACCTTATATGTACCAAGGGCATAACTTACAACCCTTGCCCTGAGGCCTGGGGGGATTTGTTGTCCTCAAAGACATAATTTCCAGACTTGTCAAACACGTTGAACAAAATGACTATCTTGAAATTCGATTGGAAGTCTTTGAGGAAATGATGGACGGAAGGGGTCATTTGCCGTCTGATCACTTTCGACTAATAAAAAGGCACTAGTCCTCTCAATTTCCAATCGAATGAGCCCTTTTTGAAGCATCTACGACAAAATTTTCTACAAAAAACTCATAAGCCCCAAGGGCATAACTTATGACCTTTGTCCTGAAGGCTGTGAGGGGGGGGGGGTTGACATTCTCAAAAGCATAATTTCCAGACCTTTCAACGACGTTGAAAATATGGCTATATCAAAATATTCATCGGAAATGTTTGAGAAAATGATGGGCGTGGGGGGATTCTCCCTCCGATTGCCTTCGACTATTATAAAGGACAATAGCACTCTCAATTTCAAATCGAATGAGGCCTTTCTGAAGTCTTTACGACAGCAATTTGTATAAAAATTTATATCCTCCCAGGCAAAACTTAAAACCTTAGCCCTGAAGGCTTGGGGGGGGGGGGGTGTCAAGCTAAAAGACGTAAAGACGTAATTTCCTGAACCTTCAACTAAGTTCAACAAAATGGCTATATCAAACGTTTATCGGAAATGTTTGGGGAAATGATGGGCTTTGGGGGAAGGACATTCGCCCTCCGATCGCTTTGACTATTAATAAGGGCACTAGCCCTCTCAATTCCCTATTGAATGAACCCTTTTTGAGGTTTCTACGACACTACTTTCAATAAAAGCCTTATATGCCCCCAGGACATACCTTAGAACCTTTGCCCTGGGGGCTTTGGGGTGTCTGTCATGCTCAAAGACATTATTCCCGGAACTATCAACTACGTTGAAGAAAATAGCTATCTCAAAATTTTGATTGGATGTGTTCGGGGAAATGATGGGCGTGAGAGGGGGGTTAGTTATCCTGCAATCACTTTCGACTATTAAAAAGAACATAAGCTCTTTCAGTTTCCAATTGACTGGGTCAGTTTTCAAGGTTTTACGACGACGCTTTCTATAAAAACCATATATGCCCCCAGGACATAAGTTACAACTTTAACACTGGGGGCTGTGGGGGGAGTGTCATCCTCAAAGACAGAATTTCCGGACCTTTCAACTACGTTGAACAAAATGTCTATCTCAAAATTTTTATTTGATGTTTTTGGGGAAATGGTCGGCGGGAGAGGGGGGTTAGTTGACCCTTCAATCACTTTCGACAATTAAAAATGGCCTTAACCCTTTCAACTTCCAATCGAATGTGCCCTTTTAGAAGTTTCTACGACAACACTTTCTATAAAAACCATATATGCTCCCAGGGAATAAATTACAAAACTTTCCATGAGAGCTTTGGGGGGTTGTCATCCTCAAAGACTTAGTTTCCAGAGCCTTCAATTACGTTGAACAAAATGGCTATCTCAAAATTTTGATTGGACGTGTTTGGGGAAATGGCGGGCGTGAGAGGAGGGTTAGTCTCCAATCACTTTCGACAATTAAAAAGGGAATAAGCCCTTTCAATTTCCAATCGAATGAGCTTTTTTTGGAGTTTCTACGACAACATTTCCTATAAACACCTTATATGACCCAAGGGCATAACTTACTACCCTTGCCCTGAGGGCTGTGAGGGAGTTGTTATCCTTAAAGACCTAATTTTCAGAACTTTCAAACAAAATGGCTACCTCAAAATTTTGATTGGAAGTGTTTGGAGGAACGGTGGGCGTGAGAGGGGGGACCTCCAATCACTTTCGACTATTGTAAAGGGCACTAGCCCTTTCAGTTTCTAATAGAATGAGCCCCTTTTGAAGTTTCTACGATGATGCTTTCTATAAAAAACCTTATATGTACCAAGGGCATAACTTACCACCCTTGCCCTGAGGCCTGGGGGGATTTGTTGTCCTCAAAGACATAATTTCCAGACTTGTCAAACACGTTGAACAAAATGACTATCTTGAAATTCGATTGGAAGTCTTTGAGGAAATGATGGACGGAAGGGGTCATTTGCCGTCTGATCACTTTCGACTAATAAAAAGGCACTAGTCCTCTCAATTTCCAATCGAATGAGCCCTTTTTGAAGCATCTACGACAAAATTTTCTACAAAAAACTCATAAGCCCCAAGGGCATTACTTATGACCTTTGTCCTGAAGGCTGTGAGGGGGGGGGGGGTTGACATTCTCAAAAGCAGAATTTCCAGACCTTTCAACTACGTTGAAAATATGGCTATATCAAAATATTCATCGGAAATGTTTGAGAAAAGGAGGGGCGTGGGGGGATTCTCCCTCCGATTGCCTTCGACTATTATAAAGGACAATAGCACTCTCAATTTCAAATCGAATGAGGCCTTTCTGAAGTCTTTACGACAGCAATTTGTATAAAAATTTATATCCTCCCAGGCAAAACTTAAAACCTTAGCCCTGAAGGCTTGGGGGGGGGGGTTGTCAAGCTAAAAGACGTAAAGACGTAATTTCCTGAACCTTCAACTAAGTTCAACAAAATGGCTATATCAAACGTTGATCGGAAATGTTTGGGGAAATGATGGGCTTTGGGGGAAGGACATTCGCCCTCCGATCGCTTTTGACTATTAATAAGAGCACTATCCCTCTCAATTCCCTATTGAATGAACCCTTTTTGAGGTTTCTACGACACTACTTTCAATAAAAGCCTTATATGCCCCCAGAACATACCTTAGAACCTTTGCCCTGGGGGCTTTGGGGTGTCTGTCATGCTCAAAGACATTATTCCCGGAACTTTCAACTACGTTGAACAACATCGCTATCTCAAAATTTTGATTGGATGTGTTTGGGGAAATGGTGAGCGTCAGAGGGGGGTTAGTTGCCCTCACATAACTTTCAACCATTAAAAAGGGCACTAGCTATTTTAATTTCCGACTAAGCAAGCCGTTTTTGCATTTTTAACGACAACGCTTTCTATAAAAACAGGATGTTTCTACAGGGCATACTTTGCCACCCTAGCCCTGAGGGCTGTGTGGTAGGAGTGTCATCCTCAAAGACATAGTTTCTGGACCTTTCAACTACGTTGAACATAATGACTATCTTAAAATTTTAATTTGACGTATTTGGGGAAATGGTCGGCGGGAGAGGGGTTAGTTGACCCTTCAATCACTTTCGACAATTAAAAATGGCCTTAACCCTTTCAACTTCCAATCGAATGTGCCCTTTTAGAAGTTTCTACGACAACACTTTCTATAAAAACCATATATGCTCCCAGGGAATAAATTACAAAACTTTCCATGAGAGCTTTGGGGGGTTGTCATCCTCAAAGACTTAGTTTCCAGAGCCTTCAATTACGTTGAACAAAATGGCTATCTCAAAATTTTGATTGGACGTGTTTGGGGAAATGGCGGGCGTGAGAGGAGGGTTAGTCTCCAATCACTTTCGACAATTAAAAAGGGAATAAGCCCTTTCAATTTCCAATCGAATGAGCTTTTTTGGAGTTTCTACGACAACATTTCCTATAAACACCTTATATGACCCAAGGGCATAACTTACTACCCTTGCCCTGAGGGCTGTGAGGTAGTTGTTATCCTTAAAGACCTAATTTTCAGAACTTTCAAACAACATGGCTACCTCACAATTTTGATGGGAAGTGTTTGGAGGACCGGGGGGCGTGAGAGGGGGGGGGGGACCTCCAATCACTTTCGACTATTGTAAAGGGCACTAGCCCTTTCAGTTTCTAATAGAATGAGCCCCTTTTGAAGTTTCTACGATGATGCTTTATATAAAAAACCTTATATGTCCCCAGGGCATAACTTATAACCCTTGCCCTGAGGGCTGTGGGGGGGGGAGTGTCATCCTCAAAAACATAATGTCCCGAACATTTAACTACGTCAAGCAAAATCGCTATCTCCAAATGTTGATTGGATGGGTTTGGGGACATAGTGGTGGCGAGAGGGGGGTTAGTTGCCCTTCAATCACTTTTGACCATTAAAAAGGGCACTAGCCCTTTCAATTTCCAATCGAATGAGCCCTTTTTTAATTTTCTACGACAACGCTTTCTATAAAAAAAAACCTTATATGCCCCAAGGGTATAGCTTACAACTCTTTCCCTGAGAGCTCTGGGGGGATGTCATCCTCAAAGATATAATTCCTGTACCTTACAATTACTTTGAACAAAATGGCTATCTCAAAATTTTGAGTGGATGTGTTTGGAGAAATGTTGGTCGTGAGAGGGGTGTTAGTTGCCCTCCAATCAATTTCGACTATTCAAAATGGTACAAGTCCTTCCAATTTCCAATCGAATGAGCGCTTTTCGAAGTTTCTATGACAATTCCTTCGATACGAAGTGCCCTGGTCTAAAGAACCAAAAATAATCCATTGTGCCAACATCGTTCTTTGCTTAGGCAGCACTATTGCGCTGCCTCTGATTGAACTTCTAACTTAAAGGATTATAATATTCCTTTTTTTGCAGAAAAGGAAATAGTATATCACCTATTCCATTCAAGAAAGTACATGGCAAGCTACTTAAAGTTATTGTGGACGAGGAAGTGGCAAAATTATAAATTTTCCAAGGACCAGGCATGCACAGAGGAGGGGGGCTTCAAGCATCCTCCTCCTGAATCTAAAAGTCATAATGATTTTCTATATTGTTCGTAAACTGATTATGTTCTAATCGAAATTGTAGCCGTCCTCCACCCTATTTTCACAACCTTATAAATCATTCTGATAAGTCTATATCGGTCGGACACCTAACTGTTAGACGCTTAGCGGATTGTTAGGACGGTTCAGTAAAAGTCTTTGCCGCAAAATTTGCTTTATCTTTTCATAATGTTCAATGGTTGAAAAGCGCTCTCGTTTATTTTTCTGGTTACTTTCCGGTTCTCGTTACTTTGATTCATTCTTCGTTTTTTCTTTTTCTTTTTTTGTCGTACCAAACTGTTTGGCTGCATGACAAAAATAAGCAACTTCTTTTTGTTTCAAAACACGCGAAAACACACTTTTCTTCAGGGAGAGGTTTCGTCCATATCTTAATCTGCGGGAGGGGGTCCAACTTTCTTCGCTACATGCGGTTACCCTGTACACAGTGCACGCCAGAAGAATTGACGTGGAACTTGATGCAGGCTCAGAGATTCAGGAGGTAGAGGTCAAACGTAACGAAGTTAGAAAGTTAGTTTTAGATGTTTGGTAGTGAAGTCAACATTTAGAAGGCTTGGTTTTACGTCAGCAAGTAGCCTAGCATCTATCAAGGTTTCTTAGTTCGAACATACGTTATGCTTTATATGTTCTCTATTCCAAATATAGAATTTCCGGCTAGGTGCAGTAGCCAGAACAATTAATATAACGAGCTATCTCTTTGACACTATCGTGGCTTACTGGAAGTCCTACTTTTTATTCGTAGCATCGAGAAGATCAATTATGGTTTACATTGTTAATTTGACAGGTGTAAGATACTAATTTGAATATTGGGATACATAAAAGTACATGCACAGACACACACGGAGGGAGGCAGCTGCTCCCTCCCTAAAACTTCAAATGTACACTAGATATGGCAGAAAAAGCAGATGGTTGAAAAGGTACTTAAAAAAAGGTAGATGGTTGAAAAAGCTGGAAATAAACAGTTGAAATGACAGAATAAAAGTCAAAGAAGAATCTATTATCCATAATGTCTTGGAAATTTTTAGATTCAATCCAAGAACATTAATGCTGAAGCTGATTGAAGATTTACAATTTTTGGTGATTACTTATTAGTAAAGATTTCATATGTATGATAGAACTTGCTGGCAATGTAAGGTTTTGTGAACTGCAAATATAAATCCCCCCCTGCGCTTCATTACAGAATCGGTTACCCCCCCCCCTAGACAAGAACAACATATCGACCAGGCGATATTATCGGGCAGACATGGGGGTCAGTGCCATTACGGATATCGGAAAAAATATTTGGTATCGGTTGATTTTTTTTTTTTTATGAGCAACTCATCCAAAAGATGGTGCCAAATTTTCTCAGGTAATTTTTGCTTGTGCAATCCTTGAGGGTGGGGCCACCAGATAATTATACATTTATAAGATTGAAAATGTCAAAAAACGAACACTTAAAATCATAAATGGTGAGGGGAAGGTTCCATATCATTATCTACTAGGTAAGTCCAAACTCACCACTTTGACCGGAAGAACGAATCTCCTGTGCCTCCGTTTCGGTACCAAGACCCTGTCTGTTTCCCAATTACGTTCTATCATTCCCGAACCCGCATAAAGCTTTATAAAGCTTCTCGCCCACAACGGACCGTCCCGTATAAAGTCCCCAAATTGACTCCCGTCCCTGCTAAACATGAAAGATATCGTAAGAGTTTACTTCGAAGTTTTGTTGAATTGTATAATACCCAGGAAAAGTAGTCACTAATTTTATTTTATTTTTTTGCTTTTTGATTTTTTAAGTAAGTTTTGATTCATTTTATTTAAGTATTTTGTACTGACGTGAACATCACCGATGTCAAAAATTTTTGATACGATATATATGCACAAGTGCTATTTGTGACGCGAAATTTAAATTCGGCAACCATGCTGTGAAAGAAATTTTAAAATTAAATTCTATAAGTCAAATTGAATTCTATTATTATATCAAATTACATTCGTTGTCAATCCTAGGCTTAATTGTGAGATAAGCAATGACACAGATGTGTTCCCCCTGTTCCACCTTCCATAAGCTTTAGGTGTGCCTCGTGAGAACTCCTTAGATGCATCTAAAAAAATACAAATAAAAAAGGAAGTCGCGTACTGGCAGCATACCATTAGTTACAGAGCGCACGCCTTAATACACTCCCTTTAGTCATGCAGTGGAGCACAGTAGCACAAGACTGGAGCAGCCTATAATATAAAAATAACCGTGTTGGTTTTGTGAAGTCTGGATGGCAGCAGTAAATATTTATCACCAATAGTGAGTTTGTTTGAGGGGGATGTTTAATTAAACCAAGAAACATTATTTGTATTCAGGATATCAAAATGACGCATACACGGTATCTTAGGAACAGCCAAGGGTATTAAATTGAAACTTCCAGGGCAAGCTGAGGAGTTACGTGAGCTAAATCAAAAGACACAACATGCATTCAGGCTATTGTAAAAGGACATCTGCAATATCTAAGAAACAGCAGGGTTCAAGTTGAGAGCTTCAAAGAATGACGAGGAGAATGTTGAACTAAATCAAAAGACACTATATGCATGCAGTTTGTCAAAACCGAGTCAAACTCAAAACGAGCAGAAACTAGCATGAGTAGGGCTCAAAATCCCTATGCCTTCCCAAGACCAGAACATAAATTGCACTTTACTGAAAAAATATTAATGTTTTTACTTTATAACTTTAACAAATCAAATAATATTAACATTTTGATTACTAGAGTATCAGTATATTAAACTGACAATTAACATTGATTTGTATTTTTTTCAGTAAAGTGCCAATTATGTTCTGGCCTTGGGAAGGCATATGGGTTTTGAGCCGAACTTATGTTAATTTCTGCTCGTTTTGAGTTTGCCTCGGTTATTTATTATAATTTCTGTTCGTTTTGGTTTCCTTTATTTATCGATGCTGATTTGTGGTAGTTTCACGCTTGGTAGATTGTTTGATTTTATTTTTTCTCATTTTTGGTTTAATGGAGTTCTTACATTTGTTTGAAAAACTTGTTTTGTGGAAAAAGCTTTTTTTAATTAATTTCTATTCGTTTTATATTGACGTAGTCTTTTCAGGGAAAAAGAAAATAATGCTTTAAGTCTTTTCTTTTTTTAAGACTTTATAGTTTGGCCTTCTATTTGTATGCTGGAGAAAAATTTTCGGCAATTTTTACCAACATACACCTTTTTAAAAATTTGGGCACAAATAGTATTTGCAATTTTTACCAAGATACACCCTTTTAAAAATTTGGACACAAATAGTATTTTTAATATAGTTTCATACCTCCTCTAGTTGAACTGAAATAGAACACTTGATACCATTCGCAAAAAAATCTGTTTACTTTCTTTGATAGATTGGATACACTTACGCTATTTTGATTTGGATAAATTTTAAGAGCAGAAGTAGCCCCGAAAGTTTGAACATAAAACCCTTAGTCATTCTAGGGATATTGGTGAGTTGCCTTATTAGGAATTAGCATTAACACAGTGCATTTTGATTTAATCTTAAGGCAATATTTAGTTTTTAAACATAATGGGCAAATGGGAGAATGGGCATGGGAGGGGGGTCAGTTTCTCTCCATTCACTTTTGACTATTAAAAAGGGCATTAGCCCTTTCTATTTTCAATCGAATGAACCCTTTTCGAAGTTCCTACGACAACTCCTTCGATACAAAGTGCCCTGGTCTAAAAAAAAATAAAAAAAAAATAAAATAAGAATATACATTGTACCCAGATCGATCTTTACTAAAAAAATGTCAAGCCTTCCAATCACTTTCGACAATTAAAAAGGGCACTAGTCCTTCAATTTTAATCGAATGAGCCCTTTTTGAGTTTCTACGACAACGCTTTCTATAAACACCTTATATGCCCCCCCAGGGTATAAATTACAACCCTTGCCCTGAGGGCTGTGAGGGGGTTGTCATCCTCAAAGACCTAATTTCCAGAACTTTCAACTACGTTAAACAAAACGGATATCTCAAAATTTTTATTGGATGTGTTTGGGGAAATGGTAGGTGTGAGAGGAGGGTTAGTTGCCCTTCAATCACTTTCGACTATTAAAAAGGCCAGTAGCCATTTCAATTTCCAATCAAATGAGCCCCTTTGAAGTTTCTACGACGAAACTTTCTATAAAAGCCTTACATACCCCCAGGGCATAACTTACAACCTTTGCCCTGACAGTTGTGGGGTGTTGTCATCCTCGAAAACCTAATTTCCAGAAATTTCAACTACGTTGAACAAAATGAATATCTCAAATTTTGATTGGATGTTTTTGGGAAAATGGTGGGCGTGAGAGGGGGATTAGTTGCTCTTCAATCACTTCCGACTATGAAAAAGGGCTTTATCCATTTCAATTTCAAATCGAATGAGCCCTTTTTGAAGTTCCTGCGACAACCTTTTCTATAAATACCTCATATGCTCCCTGGCCTTAACCTATAACACTTGCCCTGAGGGCTTTGGAGGGGGAGGAGGGTCATCCACAAAGACATAATTTCCAGAAAATTTCCAACTACGTAGAAAAAAATGGGTCTTTTAAGACTTTGATTGCATTTGAAAGGAAGAAATGTTGGCATGGGAAGGGTGCTAATTACCCTTCATCCGTTTTCGATACTTAATAAAGGCACTAGCATTTTCAATTTCCAATCGAATAAGCCCTTTTTGAAGTTTCTACGACAAAGCTTTCAATAAAAACCTTATATGCCCCCCCAGGGCATAACTTGTAACCCTTGCTCTGAGGGGTCTGAGGCGGAGGGGTTGTCATCCTCAAAGACCTAATTTCCAGAACTTACAACTATGTTGAACAAAATGGTTGTTTCAAATTTTTATTGGATGTGTTTGGATAAACGGTGGGCGTGAGAGGCGGGGGGGGGGAGGTATTTTCCCTCCAATCACTTTTGACTATTAAAAATGGTACTAGCTTTTTGAATTTCCAATCGAATGAGCCCCTTTTAGAGTTTCTACGACACAGCTGTCAATGAAAACCTTATATGCCCCCAGGGCATAACTTATAACCCTTACCCTGAAGACTACGGGGGGAGTGTCCTGCTCAAAGGTATAGTTTCCAGAACTTTCAACTACGTTGAACAAAATAGCTATCTCAAAATTTTGATTGGATGTGTTTGGGGAAATGGTGGGCATGGAAGGGGTGCTGGTTGCCTTCCAATCACTTTTGACTATTAAAAGCAGCACTAGCCATTTCAATTTCCAATCGAATGAGCCCCTTTTTGAAGTTTCTACGACAACACTTTCTATAAAAAACCTTATATGGACCCAGTACCTACCTTACACCCCTTATCCTGAGGAATGTGGGGGGGGGTGTCATCCCCAAAAACTTAATGTCCAAAACTTTCAACTACGTTGAACAAAATAGCTTTCTCAAAATTTTGATGGGAATTGTTTGGGGAAAAAGTAGACGAGAGAGGGGGTTAGTTGCCCTCCAATCACTTTTGACTATTAAGAAGGGCACTAGCCATTTGAATTTCCAATCGAATGAGCCTTTTTTTGAAGTTTCTACGACAAAGCTTTCTATAAAAACCTTTTATGCCCCCAGGGCATAACTTACAACCCTTTCCCTGAGGGCTGCGGGAGAATGTCCTCCTAAAAAGTATAATTTCTATCTGGAAATCAACTACGCTGAAAAATATAGCTCTCTCAAAATTTTGATTGGATGTGTTTCGGGAAATGGTGAGCGTGGAAGGGGTGTTAATTGCCTTCCGGTCACTTTCGACTATTAAAACGGGCACAAGCCATTCCAATTTCCAATTGAATGAGCCCTTTTCGAAGTTTCTACGATACAAAGTGCCCTGCCGACAACTTCTTCGATACAAAGTGCCCTGGTCTAAAGGAAAAAATAATAAATAATACATTGTGCCAACAACGCTTAAATATGCCTCACGGGAATAACTTAAAACCCTTGCCCTGAGGGCTGTGGGGGAGTGTCCTCCTCAAAAACATAATTTCTATCTGGAAATCAACTACGCTGAACAAAATAGCTATCTCAAAATTTTGACTGAACGTGTTTGGGAAAATGGTAGGTGTGGAAGGGGTGTTAGTTGCCTTCCAACCACTTTCTACTATTAAAAAGGGCACTGGTCGTTCCAATTTCCAATCGAATGAGCCCTTTTCCAAGTTTCTACGACAACTCCTTCGATACGAAGTGCCCTGGTATGGAAAAAAAAAAATAATAATACATTGTGCCAACATCGTTCTTTACTTAGGCAGTGCGATTGCGCTGCCTATGATAAGAGGCAAGGGTTGTTAGTTATGCCCAGGGGTATTTAAGGTTTTTATGGAAGAGCTGATTGTTTAACTTCAGAAGAGGCTCGGTCTTTAACATCCAAAAATTCAGAATTATGTCTATATTATAACATATTATGTATCACCCAACACAAACTGGCACCAAAGAATTCCAGTCATAGCTGCAGCAGTAGCAACAAGCAAATAAAGAGCAAACCATGGGCCATAGTAACCTAAAATAGATTTAAAAATCAAGTTTTCAAAAAAAAACTTTAAAATAATCCAAGATCTCATAAATTTAAGAAAAATTTCCCCAACTGACAGTAATTTAGATATATTAGCTATCATTCAGAAACAGAACAGTAGCTTGTACTCACAAAAAGAAATTTCAGGTTCCGAAAAAAAAAAGCCCAAAACCTCTCCAACATGACGTTAAATCCAAAAAACATGAACACTATTGAAATTGACATGGCCAAAAGAAATTGAAATGCAGTTTTACATCCAACACCATAAAAAAATAAGGAAAACCTGATTTTTGCAGTCTCTTTGTTTCTGTTTTGTTTTTTGGTCTCGTTTGCTTCTCTCTTATCAAACAGTTGGTGGTAACGAACTGTAAGTAAGGAGCGACCCGGCTTAATAGTAACCGAAACTCTAAAAAACGGAATTTTGAAACCAATAGATACATCAAAAGAATTAGATTTTAGTGCTAATTTCAAATATATATGTTCGTTTTACTTAAAACGAACAGAAATTATTCCGTATATGAAAGGAGCTGTCCCCTCCTCAACGTCTCGCTCTTTACGCTAAAGTTTGACTCTTTCTCACATCTCTATTTAAAAAAAAAAAAAACTTTAGCATAAGCAGCGAGGCGTTGAGGAGGGGACAGCCCCTTTCATACACGGAATAATTTCTGGTCGTTTTAATTTTTAATGTCGCTCCTTACTTTCAGTTAAAAAAAACTCGTTTTTTTTATTTAATTGTTGTTTAGAGCCGCCACCGAAGAGTTCTTCAATCATAAGGTACGATGCAGTTATCGCATCACCTAATCAGATATTATTTACGGCATCCACGTGTAAAGGAGCCCCCCTACCGATATCCTAATTTTCAAAGATTTCTTGGCACTTATAATTCAAGCTATCAATACAATCACTATGTAGTGTCTGATTTAGTGCAATTAGTAAAACTATACTGACGCACATAGAGTGTGAATTCTTTATCAGTTTTGGCGTCAAGTTGTTAAATTGATCCTGGTTGTTATTTATCTGTCTTAGTTTAGTATGCCTCGCGTCATCATTAATTAACATCTAATAGCAATTAGTGCATATAAGGCTGGCATGTACACATAAATTTGTTTGGGGAGGAGAATAAAAACAAACAGGCTGCATGAAATTATGGGGAGGATGTTTAGGTTCCGTCGAGGGTTCGAGCCCTAAGACTCCCCCTTTGATACAAGCCTGATATTATAAGCAATTTCGCATCAATGCACTCAATGCAATTTCGCAGTTAGCGATCTATGATTTCATGGCTCGCCGTCGCAAGTCGTATACGACTTTCTTTGAAATATCTAGTCGCAAAAACTCCATTTTCCAAAAGTTCCCAAAATGTCTATTAATCACTCAACGCTATGACGTTTTTCAGCTACTTAAATTTATACATTTTCGCTTAAAACAAAATTCAACTCTTTAGTCAATTTTTGATGACGTTTTTAAAAAGTTATATATTTACTATTCATTTTGAGTTTTGTGTTCGGTTTTGCGTATTTTCAGAAGAAATTAAAATCCTTCAGTAAGCAAGCCTAATGCTATAATAGAAGCGAAAAAAGTTGAAGTTTACTCAGACGCTAATATGTGAACTTCCTGAGATAACGTTTGGCGAAGATGACGGCACATTTACAGTACAGTACAAATATTGTATAGCGAACTTGGCATTGATGCAGACCAGGCATTAAAGTGCGTCTATATTTGGCGTATTCTAACAAACTTGGCCTGAAATCTTGGACACTCAACCAATCAAGGTACACCTAGCGCGAATTGTTCTAGCCACAGCCCATAAAAGAGCAATGGTCGGTTGAACTTCCTTCAACCGACCAATTAGAAAATTTTTCTTTTTATATCAAAAATTTACAATATCTATATATATATATATATATATATATATATATATATATATATATATATATATATATATATATATATATATATATATATATATATATATATATATATATATATATATATATATATATATATATATATATATATATATATATATATATATATATATATAAATATATATATATATATATATATATATATATATATATATATATATATATATATATATATATATATATATATATATATATATATATATATATATATATATATATATATATATATATATATATATAGATATATATATATATATATAATATTTAGATTAGGTTATCTTAGATTAGGTTAGGTGAAATTTGGTTCTAAATACCAGAAATTGGTTAAAAACCTAATTTAAGCTAACCTAAACCAACCAAACCTCGTCTAACCAAACTATATATATATATATATATATATATATATATATATATATATATATATATATATATATATATGATATTTATAGCAGTATATATAGTAATGGTACATATACTATTTACATGTTAATATACATAAATAGTATATTTAATATTTGTATATTCTTCAATATACAACTTTTTTTTCGTGCTTCTTTTTTTTACGACACGATCATTTCCCCAACACCAAGCACTGGATCACCTAATCAAATAGTTCCTGGTAACGAACTGTAAGTAAGGAGCGACCCGGCTCAATGGTAACCGAAACTCTAGAAAACGGGATTTGATACCAATCCCGTTTAGATACATCAAAAGAATGAGATTTTAATGCTGATTTCAAATATATAAGTTTCATCAACTATACTCCTACCCATCAAAAGTTACACGCCTGAGAAAATTTGGTTGATTTTCGACAAAAGGGGGAAAGACCCCCTAAAAGTTATAGAACCCTAATGAAAATCATACCATCATATTCAGCGTATCAGGGAACCCTACTGTAGAGGTTTCAAGCTCCTATCTACAAAATGAGGAATATTGCATTTTTGTTTTTGTTTTTGCCAGAAGAAAGATCACCGATGCGTGTTTATTTTTTTTTGTTTTTCCAGGGGTGATCGTATCGACCCAGTGGTCC
This sequence comes from Artemia sp. Qi Xiang Cuo, assembly GCF_049724085.1. Classification (NCBI taxonomy): domain Eukaryota; kingdom Metazoa; phylum Arthropoda; class Branchiopoda; order Anostraca; family Artemiidae; genus Artemia; species Artemia sp. Qi Xiang Cuo. Next base: position 7,952,975 of record NC_142814.1, read on the forward strand.
TAGAATATCGTGGGAGGGCTCATTTGAACGGAAATTAAAAGTTATAGTGCTCTTTTTAAGGGAGCAAAAAATGGAAGGCAACTAGCCCCCCTCCCACGCTCATTTTTTGCCCAAAGTCACCCGATTAAAATTTTGAGATGGCCATTTTGTTCAGTATGGTCGAAAATATGATAACTAGGTCTTTAGGATAACTTAATCCCCCGAAGTCCCCTGGGGGAGGGCTGAAAGTTGTGAACTTTACCCAATTTTAACATATAGTATTGGTTATTGGGAAGTATACAGACGTTTTACGGGGGATTTTTTTCTGGTAGTGGGGGGGGGGGGGGCAGGGGTTATGAAGGAGGATCTTTCCATGAAGGAAGTTTTTATGGGGGAAGGGATATTGCTATAAAGGGGCGCCGATTTCCCAGCATTTTTTGAAAAAAGATCAGAAATTAAATAAAAAAAACAAGTTTTTCAACTGAAACTAAGGAGCAACATCAAAACTTAAAACGAGCAAAAATATTACGTATATGATTGGGTTCATTCCCTTGTCAAAACCTCGCTCATTAAGCCAAACGTGTTTTTTTAATTTCATCATACATATTTATTACACTTAGCGGCCTTTTTGATAAAACGGTCATTTTTAAAGAGTTGTAACGAAATTCGAACTCTGGCGTCATGCGCGAGGTTTTGACTAGTGGGTGAACACCCTAATATATGTATTAAAAATCTATGGATATAGAAGTTCGTTATTTAAGTTAATTCGTAAGTTAAATATAGTTCTTACTAACAAAAACGTTCGTAAAAAAAAATTAAACAAATTTCGAGAGAGCCATCTAACCAAATAAAAGTAAAATTAATATGCAAATTTTGTTTTAATTATTCATGTACGGTGAGCCAAAATCAAAACCTGCATTAATTCAAAAACGTTCAAAAATTAAATTAAAAAAAAAGAGTTTTTTTTTAACTGAAAGTAAGGAACGACGTTAAAACTTAAAACGAACAGAAATTATTCCTTATATGAAAGGGCCTGTCACCTCCTCTAAGCCTCGCTCTTTACGGTAAAGTCTGACTTTCTCACAACTCTATTTTTTTAGCAATAAAAAATTTAGCTTAAAGGGCGAGGCGTAGAGGAGGGGACAGCCCCTTTCATATACGGAATAATTTCACTTCGTTTTAAGTTTTAACATCGTTCCTTACTTTCAGCTAAAAAAAAAACTTGTTTTTATTTATTTAATAATAAAAATTACTACTGATGACGGTCACTGTATATGTGACCGAAATATCTAGTATTTTTGTGAATTTCTATCAATCACTGTCTATTAAAAGGATTTTATCCCTATTTGAACTATTATTTATCGTTATTTAATAAAATTTAGGATTGGATAAAGGATTGGACCCGGTACACCTAAACAAAATTTGACAGTAGCCCACCACTTTCAAGAATCGTGTGAACAAGGTAACACGTGGCGGAAAAGCGCAATGCATGGCATGTAGAGGTGCGGCTCGGCGGAACAAGTAAAGCTCCCAAGATATAGACCTGGTGACGGAGAGTAGGTGACTCCTTGAGGAAATATCCAGGTCTATATCCCAAGATATAGACCTGGTGACGGAGAGTAGGTGACTCCTTGAGGAAATTGCCACTTTGATATATGTTATTTTACTTACGAATTATTGTGATTAAAATAAATAAATGATTTTAAGAATGTATTTTAGCTTTAATTTTTGTTTCATTTAGACACGTACATCGTTCCGACTCTTCTTAGAGTGGAGACAAGTGCCAAGAATTTGAAAGGGACTAAGATTGAGTAAAATACTATTTTGATGCTATTTTTGGATTTTTCTTATTTTCAACGTATATTATATGTACGGGGCTATTAATCAGAGTAGGTGGAAAATCCGCGGAGTCTGGGGCTCAAAGGGGGCCAGTGCAGATTATTTCGCAAAAATTTACGTGACTTGTTGAATTAGTTTTTTTTATGATAATACATGTTATTTCAGAGCTTCTTACGATTTCTTAGTTCCACACTGAATAGGAAATGAAAGTCGAAAGAGATATGGGGTGAAAATGTTTGAGTAAATTTATATTGTGGGACTTTTTGGGCCCAGCGTGTGTCAAGTCGATGGCACTCATTCCTGTAACTTCGGCGGACGTTTCGATAATTGTCAAAGGCTTGAGGGGAGCATCTCCCTCTGAATTCGACCGCGTCTATACTGAAGTTTTGAAAGCAGTATTGCCGTCCGTACTACAACCTTTAACACATTTGTTAAACCTCTCCTTGCAGACGGGCGTGTTTCCATCACTTCTCAAGAAGGCAAGAATAGTTCCCCTCCACAAAGGTGACCCTCAGGACGACCCGTCTAACTTTCGACACATCTCTATTCTTTCGGTGTTTTCCAAAGTGTTTGAAAAACCTATGAAGAACCAACTTTACTCTTTTCTGGAAGCTAAGGGATTTCTTAACCAACGCCAATTTGGATTCGGACCCGGACACTCGACGGAAGATGCTCTGGTATCACTAAGCCTATTCATTAATAAAGCACTTCACCTGGTACTCGTGCCAGCTGCTATTTTGCGTGACCTTAATAAAGCGTTCGACAGTATGGATCATGGAACTTTATTACTTAAACTAGAACACATTGGGGTTAGAGGAGAGGCTCTACGATGTTTCCAGTCTTACCTTAGTAGCCGACTTGTTTATATAGAAAATTCACTGAATGACATCGATGCCAACTTCGGTGTGCCACAAGGCTCAGTCTTAGGCCCACTGATGTTCTTGGTTTATGTGGATGACCTAATTTGCGTTCTTAGCCCTAACTCCAGGACTTCACGGTGCTGCAAGTTATGTTGTGACCCAGAAATTTTGAGCAACGATGATGAATCGGATGAACTTGTGGCGTTCGCGAAGGACACAACAATGGCCTCCTGTGACACCGACATGTCAGAGCTCCAGAGTAAACTTGAGGTCATCTTAGAAGAAACTTACATTTGAATGGATCCCAATCGATTTGTAATAAATGTTGACAAATCTTGCGTTCTCTTCTTCTCATGGATTGGACCTCTTCGCCCAGAAGTTTCGAGCATAGCGACTTCTCGAGGAACGATCAGACGACCAAAAAATGGCTATGCCAGGTACCTAGGTGTACTCCTTGACGAAAATTTATCCTTCGCACATCACATCCACGCTGTGGAGCTGAAGCTCTCCCGTAATCTTGGGATTATCAGGAAACGGAAACACACATTCCCTCAAAAAACCCTTCGTCTACTTTATAATGGACTTATCAAGCCTCATCTACAGTATTGTGCGCCAATTTGGCAGTCAACATTTACATCCCACCTGAAAAGGCTAGATTCAATCCACAAACATGCCCTGAAAATAATCGAAAATATGGACGATTTTCTTTCCCGTGAATCACTTTATCATTTATCGTGCTTAGTTATCGTTTTCAAATTTTTCTCCGGATTACTTCCATCAGCATTCCACAGTCTATTCCAGTTGGTATCGGAACAGCATCCTTGGAACACAAGATCTGTCTCAAACCTTCTGGTGAGACGAACACCTACAGTATGTTCAGATTTTGCCCTGGATGTGGGATGTGCGAAAGTCTGGAACTTGCTTTCTCAAGAGCTGAGATGTTGGAGCTCCCTTGGGTCTTTTAAAAATAATTTGTAAAATATCTTATTGAATTTCAATAAATAGAGTTTATTAATAATTGAGATTTTTTTTTAATTATTGTCATTATTATCTCGGTTTGTTTTTTCTGTTATATTTATTGATTATTTTTTGTGAGGTTAGGGTAGCTGTGCTTTTGGAGAGGAAGGGGGGAATCTCTTAGATAGTGATTTGTATGGTTGAGGGATGTGGTTGTGTTGCGGAGTAAAGCGAGAGTCGTAAAGCGTGATTAGGAGGACTCGTTATTTTTTTAAGGGACTCAACGTGCGTTTTTTGCATAGAGAAGTTTATTTATGTTTATTTATTTATATTTGTTTTAATTAAACCCGATTGAATCTTAATCTTAAATCTATGGTGTAAGACCAACAAATAAATGTAGGAAAGATTTGCTTTTCAGGCATGAGGAGCCAATTGACCTTGTAGCCTGAATAGAATAGACTCACCTCGCTTGGAATTGATCCCAAATTAGTTGCCAGATAAGGCATATAATAAATTGCAGCGAGGAATATATCGCTGCGTTTTGTTAAATGCTAACTATAAAAAATATGAGTCTTTTGAAATACAGCTTTTCGGCTTAGAAGGACAGCCGTGAATTAATTTACCGGTTTTGTTCGCGCGCTCTATCTTATGCGACAGCCTGATCAATTTCCTTAGCCTAGCATACGGGGCCTTGAATTTTTCCGTTTCGACCAGGTAAGAATTAACAGGTTTCGGAATATACGTTTCTATGGACCTTATATTGGACAGACTATTTTGTTTGTCGGTTGATCGAGCAACGGTCTTCATCGGAATCAGGTATAATCTATCCTTTAAGCCAATTGTAGCCAATTTCATCCAGATGTAGCTCTAGGCTACAAAACTACAAGAAAACGCCTACTTATGAGATTCTTACTTTATAATATGCAGAAAGCTTCTAATCACATTTTCATGTTTTCTTCATTTCCATCCACTATATTAAATATCTATTCAACTGTTCTCATTTTTCCTTTATGATCCGACGCTATAGACCAGGTTAAAAATAAAATCCCCTTTTAAGGAAGAGATATGTAATGATTCAAATATTGAAAAAAATGGATAAATATATTGTACTTATCCGTTTGCCAGTACACACTCGAGAATTTGGATATATAAAATCAGACACTAACCGGTTTATTGCTGTCTGTATACGGAGACGATTAGGTTCGGTTCAGTGTAAAACTACAATGTAGCTATATTATTTAGTTGGCATTTTTGGTTAGGTTACATTTTGCAGGCAGTCCCGCTATACAAAACCCCGGACCCCCCTTCCCCCTAATGTGCAAATATGAAGCCCAAATTATAAATGTCATATCTACCTCCCAAGCGTCTAAGTTGTTTCAACCCCGTACCTGTAGATCCAAATTCGTGAGTGTGTGCTGGCTAACAGATAAGTACCAAATATATTATATAGGGCTATATATAGCACCAGCAGGTGGGACGAGGTGCAATTGTCATGGTGGTGACCCTTATATCAGGATAGGGTGCTGTTTGAGGAATCGAATGGTAGCACTGTTTGCTATTACAGTATTTTCTTCAAAAAAGTCCATAGAAAAGAATGTTACTCTTTTAAAGGAATACATCGGAATTAGGGGTACTATCCTATTACGCGGGCCTTTCGGGTTAATCACTATAGACTAGGCAATGATAAAACCCGTTTTTGACGTCTTAACTGATATAGAGCAGTCAATGATAGCAAGGTTTTCATTGCGTATACGATATTAAACTGTGTTTTTTGGGGTTCAGGGGGGGGGGAGACACCTAGGTTAGGTTGGGTTACGTATTTAATATATGCAATGCTTTACCCCCACCCCCCTAGTGTGCCAATATATAGCTCAAATTTATTTCTAAACTATTATATATTCATCCTATTTTATTTTATTTCATTAGCATTAACCAAACTTGACTTTTTAGAGAGGCCCGCATAATGGGATAGTACCGAATTGGGCACGTATCTGTTATAGCGACCCCACTCAAGAAGTGAAGTTAGGTTAATCCTAATGAAAAATACCAAAACATGATGAAAATATGATAGTTTAGAAACAAATTTGGGCTATGTATTTACACATTAGGGGGTGGGAGGGTAAAGTATAGCGGGTCTGTATAAAAAATGTGTTAGCTACAATTATTCTACATATCATGAAGTAAGAATTGTTTTATAACTTCACGCTGTCCAAATACTTTACCCCCACCACTTAATGCGCAAATATATAGCGCAAATTATAAAAGTCAGGTGTATTCTGTCACCCGCATCTTTTTCCACTGAGCGTAAGCTAATTGTCTCTTAATACTAACAGAATAATGTAACCGATATGTTCTCGAGTTTTACAGAGCGTAATTCTTGAGTGGGATCGCTATAACAGATAAGTACCCAGAATTGCTGCGTCTGTAGCATATACTATTAAAGATACTTGTGTATTATCCCGAACACTCAATATGTTCGCTTTCTTTGATGTGAGTAAAACCGGTTTTTCTCTCCCATTCGGTTGTATTGAGCTTATCCTTTCGTGTTTTTTTAAATTAAATTAAATTAAACTACGATGCAGGTATAATTTTAATTAAGTATTTAGTATATAGTGGTGATTAGGTATTTAATATGACGCGTTCTGGGCGGCCTGCCTTCCATAATTCTCAGTTATATTTTCCATAATTTTGTGACTAAAGTATTACATTTTCATCATGTTTTAGTATATTTCATAAGGATTAACCTAACTTCACTTCTTGAATGTGTTCGGGATAATACACAAGCACCCTGTCAAATACAACATACCTGACGTAGAGATATCTTCATCTTGAAGAACGGTCCAGAGAGAGAAAAAATAATCCACTCCAAGTTCTTCAGTCAAATCGCCCGGTATCACCGACGTGTTCGGGAAATCTAATTCTCTCTGTTCCTTGTCAGAAGCCTCACTCTCATCATCAGGCAATATTTCTACTACTGGTACAGATAAACTAAAAACAAGCAAATTCAAAAGAAGAAAAACCCGTATAATCTCAGTCATGTTTCTTGTTTTAAGTCAAGATTGATACTGTACTTGAAGTTAGAAAGACGGGATATTTAGAATACAGATTGAGGTATCTTGCAATACCAGCTCACGATAGGGTATTGGGATTAGTCGTAATAAGCTGTTACGATTATAGAACCCACAAATTGTGTTGGTTACATCTTTGAAGCCCCGCCCCTTCTCGTGAAGAAATACTTTCTATAAATAAAATATCCTGAATCACCCTAATCATGCTTCAGGGTAAAAGCTTCTGATACTTAGAAACGTGTTAGTTTGTGGTGGCGTGAACCCTTACGCTATTCCAATGGTCACATTTATAAGCCTGAAAATGCGCTTTATAGAACGGGATAATTATTTAATTGCATTTACTTTAATTAATTAATTCATTTATTAATTGCAATTATAATCAATTACATTGTAATTAACTAATTACATTAATTAATCAATATCTACAGAAATAAAACAAGAAGAGCTTCAGATGCCTCGAACAAATAGGAAAAAAGTGGCGATTGAAGGGGTCGTATCAACACGTACCCAAATCCAAAACCACAAATAAATAAGGAGTCGCACCAGTTCGAACTTGAACCTTTTCTAAAAGATACCAAACCGTCCTTAGCACTCATCTCTAAGAAGCGATAATCTAAAACCCAAAATTTGCGTTAAAAAAAATCTTTTATAGTTTTATACTAGAATTTTTATTTAAAAAAAAGAAAACACTAAAAAAAAAATGGCGAGTGAACGGTTCACGTCAACATATACCCAAACCCACAAACACAAATAAATAAGGAGTCGCACCAGTTCGAACTTGAACCTTTTCTAAAAGATATCAAACCGTCCTTAGTAACGAAATAGCAGTACTTAGCCCTAATAAGCGATTAATCTAACACCCAAAATCTGTGTTAAAAAACCTTTTTATACTTTTATACTAGAATTTTTATGGCGATTACAAATAAGTGCAAAGAAATATTTATTAAATGCTGTCCAGAGGAATTGTCGGAGTATAGATTTAGGTATTTGTTTGACAGAGGCAGATCAAATTCATTGATACAAAAATATAGTTCAATCCCCTTTCTATGGCTATAATGAAAGAAAGGCTAAGATGGCAAGGCCACGTTTTATGGATAAATTAAATAAAAAAAAACAAGTTTTTTAAACTGAAAGTAAGGAGCGACATTAAAACTTAAAACGAGCAGAAATTATTCCGTATATGAAAGGGGCTGTCCCTTCCTCAACGCCTCACTCTTTACGCTAAAGTTTTTTATTTTTTAAAAAAATAGAGTTGTGAGAAAGTCCAACTTTAGCGTAAGGAGCGAGGCGTTGAGGAGGGGACAGCCCCTTTCATATACGGAATAATTTCTGCTCGTTTCAAGTTTTAATGGCGCTCCTTACTTTCAGTTTAAAAAGCTTGTTTTTTTTTTACTTAATTTCTGATCGTTTTTAGTTAATGCAGCTTTTATTTTGGCTCGCCGTCATTGAATAAGTAAAACAAAATTTGCACATTAATTTTTCTTTTCTTTTGCTAAATGGCTTTCTCTAAATTTGGTTCTGACGTAATCTACAAATTAACTTACGTAACGAACTTATATTCGTATATTTTTATTACGTATATTATGGGATTCGCCCCCTAGTCAATCGCCCCCCTTCATAGAAATGTCCCTTACCCCAAGGAAACATCCTCCACGGAAAGATTCTCCCAAGTAACCGCCTCCTCCACCCCCCCCCCCCCAGAAAAAATCCTTCCTGAAAATGTCTGTATACTTCCCAATAACCGATACTATATGTAAATAATGGGCAAAGTTCATAACTTGCAGCCCCTCCCCTGGGAACTGTGGGGGATTAAGTCATCCTAAAAGACATATTAATTAGATTTTCGACTATGCTGAACAAAATGGCTATCTCAAAATTTTAATTGGGTGACTTCGGGAAAAAAATGAGCGTGGAAGGGGGCCAAGCTGCCATCCAAATTTTTTGGTCACTTAAAAATAGCACTAGAACTTTCAATTTCCGATCAAATGAGCCCTCTTATGATATTCCAGGACCACTGGATCTATACGATCACCCCTGGGGGAATAATAATAATAATAAAAAAAAAATAAAATAAAACGCATCCGTGATCTTTCTTTTGACAAAAAATACAAAATTCCACATTTTTGCAGATAGGAGCATGAAACTTCTACAGTAGGGCTCTCTGATACGTTGAATCCGATGGTGTCATTTTTATTAAAGTTCTATGACTTTTAGGGGATTTTTCCCCCTTTTTTCGAAAATAAGGCACATTTTCTCAGGCGCATAACTTTTAATGAGTAAGACTAAACTTGATGAAACTTATATATTTGAAATCAGTTTAAAAATCTGAGTTATTTGACATATCTATTGGCATCAAGATTCTGTTTTTGGAGTTTTGGTTACTGTTGAGCCGGGTCGCTCCTTACTTACAGTTCGTTACCACGAACTGTTTGAAACGATAACAGGATGGCCATCTGGCCCCTGACGACCATCCATTTGGGACCAAAAAACAACAGATCGTGATCAAATGGGGTGAAAAGAAGTCACAAGGAAGTACTTAAAGGAAATTCTAACTTCGTGGGAGAGGTTAAGAGTGAAGAGATATTGGGATGAAGGAGGAGCGTACGCGGCTGTGTTAGCCTCAGATGGCTAACAAAAAAAAATATTTCACACACTCCACGGTATGGAAGAGGAACAATATAAGAGCCCTAACCCCAAGGGACGAAGACTGCTCAAGCCCGCAATTTGCATTATAAGAATCTGCTATTTATGCTGATTATAAATACATATATTTATTAGATCCGCTGTTATGAAAAAAAATATGGCAAACCCTTAATATTCTATGACAAGGCATGGGCGGCAATGTCTTTTTTTAACCTTAGTTCAGCTCAAAATCTAAAAAGTTCAAATAGCCTGATATTGGCCAATGCTTATTTATTCTTCTCTGATGAAGTATTCCATTAACGGTTGTAGCAGCTTTGATAAAAAAAGAAAATTAAAAGAAAAAAAAGATAAACATTGGCTTAACACTGATAAACATAGGGGTGAATAATTCATAATAAAAATTAATTAACTAAATTAAATTTAAATTCTTTAAAATTAAATTTATACTTAACTATTAAAATCAGGCTAAAATTATTAATATTAAAATTAAATTAATAATAAGTAATTTGGCATAATTAATGACCGTTCACGGAAAAGTAAAGAGCCAACCTTGTCAAAAGAAATAGAAACTCCCAATCAGAATACTTCAAATTAAATCAAAACTAAATTAATTAACATTAAAATAAAATTAATAATAATTTATTTAGCATAATTAAGGCCCGTTCATGGAAAAGTAAAAAGCTGACATTGTCAAAAGAAACACAAACTTCTGATCGGAATTTTTATTACAGCATAGTATGTTGTAATAAAAATCTCTTTGATAATTATAATGAACATTAAAAGTATTTGCTTTTCATGCTGAATCAAAATACTTGAGATTAATTAATTATGAAAAGTCAACCGAAAATTATTCACATAATAAACATATGCATAATTTCAGGAAAAGGGAAAAACCCCATTTTTCAGAGGTTATCGTATTGAAGCAGTGGTTGTAGAGGGCTCAACTGGACAGAAAGTTAAAGTTCTGACACAGTTTTTAAGCAACAACAGACATCAACGTGCAGCAGTATAAGGGGCAAACCCTCTCCGTAATGATTTGAACAACCTCTTATGAAAGTTTCGAAAATCTGAGCCAAAAATGCAATTGTCGCGGCTTCACGCAACATTCCATACAAAGAGCTCTAACGACTTCCACCCTGATAATTAATAACTGTGCGGTACTGTGTTACTATTGTGATTGGTGCACAAAAGGGTCCATAAGAGATCCTTCATTTTGTATAGGACTCCATATAACAATGCGCCATACACGGCAGTATATCCTCCGAAGACGGGATCCAATGAGGAGCGTCGTTTGGAGGGCAAGGGAGGCAGTTGCCCCCCCCCTCATAATTTGAAGAAAAAGATTATTACATAGCATATGCCCTTTGACTATTCGGATATGGACCCCTTTGCCCCCCCCCCTCACCCCATAAAAATGCTGGAGCTGCGCCTCTGGATCCAATATAAAGCCCTTTTCCACTGTTCTAAATCAAATGGCTATCTCAAAATTATCATTCGAAGGCATTTTGGCCCTAGTGGGTCCAAAGGTGATAGCACCATCTCTTTTGTGTGATCACCCATGGAATAAAATATACAAACAAATAAATAAACACGCAACCGTGACCATCCTTGCGGACCAGGAAAATTCAGGGTTTTGTATTTCTGGTTGTAAGGGCTTGAAGCTTACCATATAGAGTTAAAGAAGAGGGCAGTTAAAGCAGAGTGTAGAGCAAAGTTTTCAATGTTACATTTTTCCGAGTTTCAGCTTCTACAGAGATCAGTCGCTCCTTACCTATCGTTCATTACGATGAGCGATTTGACACTATCGGCTAAAAACACACAGCCCTGCAAAGTTACAGACCAGCTTCTAGCGGGTAAGTCAACGGAATTTTCTTACATGTGAAGGGGGGGCAAAGGGGGCTTAAAGCGTTAAAAGTGCGGTTTTACCGCAAAATTTTCGTAGTTTCGAAGACAGGTACCATAAATAAATTATTTACCATAGCGCTCCCATTTATTTCGACAAATAAGTTTCTATTAGGCGTGCAACATGGGTACTGAGGCAGTTTCAGGCCCTCTCTTATTGCAGATAAGGTTGTTTTTAATGGAAAATGGTATTTTCTAAATATTGAAGTATTCCGACAAAAAAGCAAAATTTTATAATAAAAAAAAAAAAACTCTAAAACTTTTTCGCATGGTGACAAATGGTGTGCGGTAGTAGTAAGTATATATGTAATTTGCTTGAAGCTATAGGAATCCCCATGTTATTTGCTTGAAGCTATAGGAACCTCCATGTTATTTGCCTAGACAAAGGATTTGCTTGCCTTATGTTTTTTGGGGACTTTCCAGATTATGCGGTATTTGCTTATGTCCCGTTGGTACCATTCTAAACGAGCGGGGATTCCCCACCTGTTCCTAAACATTGAAAAAAAGATAGCAGTATGAACGGTGATTCCCCACACAAGTTTGTTTCAACTCCAAGTTTTTCAACCAGACTGGTTTTTTCGAGCTGACACCTGTTTTTTAGGCAGCCAATTAGAGAACTGCTTAGATATGATTTTCCCTTTGCATAACAATTCGTCATTGAAATTCCGTATAAAATGTTCATGCACTACAATTTAATTTCCATTATGTTTAAACATATCGAACATAGTACACTGAATTTTATTAACTTTGAAAAACAATGGATATTTCATTTGTCAATGTGAGTATAGTTTACTGAATTTCTTAGATAAAAAGCATGTATTTCCAGAAATTTTTTTTTTCCAGTAAATTCAAATTTCAGGGGGACTTAGCCCCCCTCCCTCCCCTCCAAGAATACAAACCCTTAAAATAGGATGTGTATAGTCGTTGGAAAACGCTAAGTATGGTTTTTATATTATGTAAAACAAAAACCCCCTCCTCCATTGCTGTGTTACGACCATCATTCCTTACTTTTTAGTTATTTCATTCAAATATATCCTTTTTCCCATCGTCCATCTAAAATGTGCTATCTTTTTCCGGTTTGAATAAAACCATCCATGTTTATAATCCTGTTACCAAGAGGGGGACGATTTCAAAACAACATTGGTATGCGTCTTATCGGGGTTAAGATAACAAAAGGATGGAAATGCGCTATTCAAGACTCGTTGACAAGAATTTCTTTTTTTTGGTCAAATTAGACTAGATGTATTTGATGAAAGCAAAAGGCTTTAACAGATGATTAAGAGGCTTTTATAAAAAATATTAGACAGGGAAGGGGCCAATGTATCAATTCTAACACGTTCATTGCAAGGTGAAAAAAAACACTATTTCTTCGAATGAAAAGTAAAGGGGGGAGGGAGTGAGTTCTTTGTGCAGACACGTATATCCTTTGACAAGAAAACTAATGTGGTCATTTGGACACATACCACTGAAGTTTAGTGTTTGGTCAGGTTTTAATATACTTGACTATTTTTTAGATCTATATTTTAAATCATTGTATTGGATTTGATGCAGTGGGAGGGGAGGGAGAGGGGGATTCTTTGTGCAGACTAATTTTTTCTTCTGTAAAAAGGAGGATCGTTTTTCCATGCTAAATTTTACTTCTTTTTAATGAGAAGGAAGATTCCTACAATTACCCCACTCCTGAAAAGAGACCAAGATGGGATGATATCACATCGATGCAAGCTGCAAGACCATCCATCATCAGATATGCTAGCTCTATTACAGGTTCTATGGACCAACCAGGGCCCTCTCATGACAGTGCCAGCTCTGCACAGACCACTATGCAACCTGGTAGAAAATTCAAGAGGGAATGGATGCTTTCCCATAATGCGTCGGTCTTGTCTGCTCAAGATCAGGAGGAGGCCACCCTTCATGCTTTTCCAGGGACTTCAGATGTACAAGTGCAGTCAGAATTTGGAAATGTGAGTATTTTCACCTCTAGCTTCTACCTATTTCTATCCAACTTTTTTTTTAAGTATTTTCTTTTCGCCATTTTTCAACACCGTAAAAGTGTATGTCAGAGATATTAAAATGTTAATCCCCCGCCCCCAACCATTGTTTTAAATTTCTCTGCTCCCCTCAGAGATAGCTGAATATAATGCATTTTTTTTATTAGTAAATAAAACACTATTTTGCGTCTTTCTGAACTTTCTGTGGGAGGGGGGTGGAGGCAAGTGTTTATTTTAAATAATTCTAGAAGTACTTGTGTTCTGAGATTGGGTCGAAAAAATGAACATGTTTTTTTTTTTTTTTAACTTTATAAAATAATCGTTATTTAACATAGAAAATAAAACCTTTTTTTCTGCAGGTTAATTAATTATCCTTTTTACCATTTTTTTCAACCCTATAAAAGTGTTTGTATGTGTGGGCGTGTGTGGGTGTGTGTGAGCGAGTGCGTGCGTGTGTTTGAGCGTGTGTGAGTGAGTGTGCGTGTGAGTGTGTGTGTGTGTGTGTGTGTGTGTGTGTGTGTGTGTGTGTGTGTGTGTGTGTGTGTGTGTGTGTGTGTGTGTGTGTGTGTGTGTGTGTGTGTGTGAGTGTGTATGAGTAAGTGTGTGCGCTTGTTTTTGTGTGTTCGCTTGTGTGTGTGTGCGCGTGTGTGAGTGTGTGCACTTGTGTGTGTGTTCGCGCATGTGTGTGTGTGTGTGTGAGCGGTGCATGCGCCATGTCTAGTCAATAATTCATTGAGACAGTGCAAATTCAATATCGATGTAATGATTGAATGGTATATATTTCCATATCATTATTTCCTATGTTTGATCCGAGTGCTGTAATTTTTTCAATATACATATCAACTGAATTCTATTTTAATGCTGATTTTGAATATCTTTAAATTATTTCGTTTAACTTAATCCATCAAAAGTTATGAGAAAATTAAGAATTTTTGAAGTAGAAATTCTGACATTTCCTAATTTGTTTCCGCAGCACGTTAATTTGTTTCCACAGCACGTTTCTATCTGACTTCAGAGACAATTACTTATAGGCTAATGGAATATATATATAGGGGTTAGAAACGTATTTTCAACCTGTAAGAATATTTCAGCGTGTGTGCACATGTGTGTGTGTGTGCGTGTGTGTGATCGTGTGTGCGCGCGTGTGTGTGTGTGTGTGTATGTGTGAGCGTGTACGTGTGTGCGTGTGCGAGTGTGTGCGTGTGTGTGTGTGTGTGTGTGTTTGAGTGCGTGTGTGTGTGTGTGTGTGCGTGTGTGTGTGTGTGCATGTGTTTGTGTGTGTGCGCATGTGCATGTGTGCTATTAAAAAAATTTGTAATTCATTATTCACTTGTTTTATAAATAATGCTATAAGCAAAAATTTGTAATTTATTATGCATTTGTTTGATAAATTCGAATCCAATTAAGAATTTTTTTTTTTTATAAAAAAAGTGTGCTATAATTGTGATAAAACTTTCGTCAAAAAAAAAAACTTAATCCATTCATTTTCTAGTTTCAGGGGGAAGCTGTGAAAACTTCTGCCTTCCCTGGCCCGGGACTTCAAAGTATCATGGGTAATTGTCCCCTCTCGCCGGATGATGTTAGTGAAGGTATGCCATTTAATATCCCCCTGGATTTTCAATTTACAACTGAAGAAATGGACAGTCTTATGCAAATTGTTGGACCTACTGTTCCCGGGGATATTTATGACGATAGTTTTATAGTTAGTGAATTGAGTCCTGTACAAATAGGTGTAGGACATAAAAATAGTGTCACATCCCCGGAACTATATGAATTTTATTTGTTAGAACCTGCTCTAGGTCACTTACAAACATATAGGGTAGATTTTAACCCTCCCGAAGAAAACGTGATTGACGATGGGATCATTTTAACAGACCCTGTAAATGTTGTCCATAGCTACATCGATAGAATTCGAGCACAAATTGAGATTCAGATTCAGAATTGGGGGGGTCCAGGGGGGATTAAAGCATCAGTAAATCAAAAGTTTATTTACAAAAGGGAACATCTGGGGATATTTTTTATTTTCATTTTTCAACTGGCAATCAAACTTTTTACCCTGGTCTAAATGAATTTGAGAGTAACTCTTTCAACTGGGTAATTGAATTAATATCAACTTTGGACACATTCAACGAGAGGGGAAGTAGATTCACAACTTCATATATTGAAAATGTGTATTTGACTCTCAATAGATTTAAAAAAACTTTATTTGAAGAGGGGTTGGTATCAATAGAGGAATAAAATGCCATCCGGATTTGTCGGCTACAGGAGAGATTCAGGGATTCAATTTTGAAACGGGGCTGCAATGCTTTAAATATGCATTTTTAGCAGCAGCCCATAAAACATTAAACAAAGAGTCAACAATAATAAATCTCTACGGACTTGCTCGTAACGGTGGAGAAAATTTCCCTAAAGTAAATTTTTACTGTTTAGAGGGAAAATATCCGGTGTCCTTGAAAGAAATAACCTTATTTGAAAAACGGAATAAAAATCTTGGGTTGGGAGTGGTTTTTCTCAAGTATGACACGGAAGTTGTAAATGGGGAAAAGAAACCAAATAAAAAAGGGGTTTTGTATTCAGTTAGGACACCGATGGTGGATAATGTTAAAAATTGGGTTTGGGTTATTTACGAGCCCCCTAAAGATGTAAATTCCTATGGTCATTTTTTCCCTTTTACAGCAATATGTCGACTCTTATCCCAAAGAACGAAGAAAGGAGAATGCCACTATTGCCCCATGTGCCTTTCCTCATTTAGATCTGAGCGAACATTCTCGGATCACATGGGAAATTGCAAAATTTTTGGCAATCAACGAATAGAAATGCTGGCAGAAGGCAAAGATACTATACAGCTTAAAAATTTTCTAAATTCCCTGCTACACGCTGATAAAGTGTCTTTAGAGTGTGAATCAAGACTGGTGGAGGTATCAGAACCATCAACGCCAAATATAGTCAAGGAACACAAACTAGTTGCGTGTTCTCACGCAAATGCCCATCGTTATTCCAATAATAAATACTTCCGTTAGAGTTTTTTTTTGGCATTGTTTGAGGTGGTTTTCTTGTAAAAATTAATATTATACTTAAAAAAACAGCACACGCCAGAATCTCACGATTAAGTTACATCAACTATTCAATGCTATTGTCAAATACGGAGCGACTGGCACTAGTAAAGGGGGAATTTTTTTGGGTTTGTACAGGGGCTCTTGCCCCGAAAGACGCAGTCCAGAATCATAATCGCCATATTGATCGAAATTCAGTGGGAAAAAGTAACTTTAGGGGGTGGGCTCAAAAATCATGTAATTTAAAAATTAAACAACAACTCCTTCTTACGGTTTTTATACAAAACTCTAACTACGATCTGAAGTACGTGCTACCAGCAATAGCACATCTTCAAAGAAATAGAACTGTGGATGATGCATGGGTGATAGACAGCTTTCCCTGCAATATCATTCCTAAATCATCGGAAAAGTTGCTTGTTTGGGAATTTATGTGAAAATTTGTTGAAGACGAAATTGAGTACACGAATAAAATTCGCTTTTTAGATTCCTACAGTTTTTTCCCCAAATCATTGAGCGAATTAATTCAAGTGCAGAAGAACGATGACGGCTGTAACGCTTTCCAACTTCTCAAGCAACAATTTCCAAATGATTTATATGATTTGTTGACGGTCAAGGGCATCTATCCTTATGACTATTATTGTTCCATGTCAAGATTCGCCGAGAAAACTACTCCTTCAATTGAATCGTTTTACGACAGTCTACACGATCGTAGTTGCACCACCGATGAATACAATTTGGCTAAAAAAGTGTGGGCAGAGAGAGGGTGTAAAAATGGGTTTGACTACTGCAAGCTGTATTTGTCGAGTGATGTGTTAACTTTGTTAGACATTATGTGTAAAAATACGGACAAATCTATGGGGAATTTAATCTTGATTTGGGCTATTATTTTTCATCTCCTCATCTGGTAATGGACATCATCCTAAAAATTAGCGAAAAATTGGGCTATTTACAGACATCGATGAGCACCTGTACATCGAAAGGTCAATGAGGGGTGGATACGTTTTTCACGGGGATCGTATCTTGGAAACTGATCCGACTGGAGAGAAGACGGGGACAAAATCGGATGCAGTTTTCCATCATATAATGGAAATCTATCCGATTATAGAAAAGAAAATGACAAACCTAGGTTAGGTTGCCATTGATGGAGCTTATCACGACCCCATGACCAATTCACATCATATATTACTGGCAGCTAAAATACATGACACCTTAACCCTTAAGCATCTCATTTCCCCAACATTGCCGACAACATTGATAAGGAAACTGGGCAGGCTGGATGGTTTTTTTAAATTCGTTGAGATGTACCAGTCGAGCTTGATGATTCAGTTATAGAATTTTGTTTTCCCATGCATCAATAGACCTTTGACTAGGGACCCTTTGAGCCCTTACAATTGGTATTTAGTCGAGGAGGACAGGTTGAATTGGTCACCTTCAAAACAAAAAAGTATTGCTGAAATTCTGTCGAAAAAAAATATTGTTGTACATCACGTGACTTTAAATTGGATGTACAACAACTGTCTCAACGTCACAAACGTTCATAGAGCGCTCCAGTTTAGCCAAAAACAATAACTGAAAACGTTTGTTGACACCTTTGTCAAGAAACGTTCTGAAATACAAACGAAAGCCGAAAAAGAAAATTATAAACTCATTTTGAATTCGGCTTTCGGCAAAATGTGTGAGAGTGTTCGCAATAGGAATCGTTGTGACGTCGTTACCGATCCCAAACAATGTGCTCGAATTATTGCCGATCCAAATTACACTTCCTTCGTGATCATTGGCCCGGACATGGTACTATTGGATAGAAAAAAAAGACGCATCGTCCCGAATAAAATTATTGCTGCAGGCAGTGCTATCTTGCAGATCTCTAAAAAGCTCATGTTGGAATTCTACTACAATGTGGCTAGGGTAGAGTGGCCGGAGTTGGGGCAAGTAGAGGTCTGCTACGGGGACACAGATTCTCTACTGTTAAAAGTAAAAACCCCAAATCTAATTGATGATTTGGCGCACGGTGAAATTATCAGCTCACGGATGGACTAGACCAATTGGAGTGGGCTTTACCCAGAGCTTGTGAAACGTGGGGCGCAAAATCAGCTTTTATTTTTTAAATCAGAAACAGGAAGCGACATGATTTCCCGTGGTATATTTGTAAGTCCGAAGGTTTACTTGATACAGAAACACAACAAGGAAATCAAGAAACGTTGCAAAGGAGTACCCACGCGCTATAGATGTCCAAATGTGAACATCTATAGGAATTGTATTGTTGAAAATACAATTCAACGAGCCAAATTGTTGGCAATTCGTTCTATCAACTACAGGAACTTTACTGTAAATGTAGAAAAAATTACCCTGAGTACCATCTCCGACAAGGTCTACTACGGGCAAGTAGAGGTCTGCTACGGGGACACAGATTCTCTACTGTTAAAAGTAAAAACCCCAAATCTACTTGATGATTTGGCGCACGATGAAATTATTAGCTCACGGATAAACTACACCATTTGGAGAGGTCTTTGCCTAGAGCTTGTGAAACGTCGGGTGCCAAATCAGCTTTTATTTTTTAAATCAGAAACAGGAAGCGACATTATTTCCCGTGGTATGTTTGTAAGTCCGAAGGTGTACTTTATACAGACACACGACAAGGAAATCAAGAAACGTTGCAAAGGAGTACCCACGCGCTATGTGGATAAGAATTTCAACATGAACATCTATAGGAATTGTATTGTTGAAAATACAATTCCACGAGCAAAATTGTTGGCAATTCGTTCCCTCAACTACAGGAACTTTACTGTAAATGTAGAAAAAATTACCCTGAGTACCATCTCCGACAAGGTCTATGTTTGTCAAGACGGTTTGACTACCCTCCCCCTTGGTCACTATTTAACTTAAGACCAGGCCGAATGTGTTATCCATAGGGAAAGTCTCGGTTTGAATAAAGCCCAGTAAATTTTTTCCTAAAACCTTTGGGGGGGGCCTCGCGGCCCGGGGGGCGGCTGCCAGCGGGGGGCGCACCACCAGCCACTACAAAAGTTATCTTTTTTGGACTTAGAGCAGATTTTTTTTTGTGCTTTTGTAGATGTTTCATTAAAAAGCAAAAAGTGATATTATTGTGAGTGCTTAGTGCATTTTTTTTATAAAAACATTTAAAAAGTGTATTTTTCTTTGTTTTTTCTGCAAAGTGTTGGTGTTTATAATAAAAGAAATATGATTTTTTATTGATTTTTTTTTCTTGGTAGTAGTAGGTAAGTTATTTAGTCATTAGACAACTAAGGTCTACAGTTAGTTGTCCAAGTGAACTATTGAAGGGAACTTTTATCAATTTAAAACACCGTTCAGATCGTTTCTGCGTGAGCCCTCAATGTCGGGCAAAACAACACTCTTAACTAAAATAATTAAAAATTGCGATAAAATGTTTGTGGAAAAGCCGAAAAAAATCTACTGTTGTTACAGTATTTGGCAGGAGTCATATGATAAAATAAAAGCAATTGCTGCCACCACGGTTTTGGTGCAGATACAATTCATACAGGGACTTAATGTTTTCAACATTATTGAAGCAAACTCTTGGCTGATCATTGATGATCTGGCTGAATCTCTTGAACAATGGTCCCAGGAAATGCAGCAACTTTTCATCGTTTGCTTTCACCATGAGTAGATTTGTATTAATCTGGTCCTGAACAATTTCTTTCATCAGAGCAAATTTATGCAAAAACTTGCATTGAGCTGCACCTCCTGTATCATCTACAGATTTGTAGATGATATAATAGTCGTGATTCTAGCCAGAGTCGTAATTCCATCTCACTAATAACTAAATAAACAAATCTATCCAAGCACCCCCAAAGTTATGCTATCAGCATACAATCGGGCAACTAACAAACCCTATGACTATATCCTATTTGATCTGAATAGAACTACACCCGAGGATCTGCGTGTAGTCACAGATATTTTTGACAATGAAATTACAGTATATCTCCCCGTGAACACTAAAAAGACCTATTAGTCGGTATCATGACACTGAAGAAACTACATGAAAATAGACATCTGTTTTCAGTTCTAAGCACTTCAAAACCCCCGCTTGGGAAATACATACTCAAACATGGTATTGACAATGATTTCATTAATCTAATATCTGAACTTTGTTTAAATTTGACCGAGGGTGATGTTCAACTGCCAGAGGTAGTTAAGCAACAGGCAAAGCAACATCGTTCCATTGTACGTACATTGGCCTCTACAAACAAAGGGAAGAATTTTAACAAGAAACGACTTCTTCAGGCGGGCGGTAGCTTTTTCACACTTTTACTGCCAATAATTGCAGGATTTGTGAACAGTTTTCTCTAGATGGCTAAACCCTATAAATTGACTCCAATAGTACTCGCTCTCTCACCCTTGGAACACATCGAGAACAATCTGAGTAAATTCATTGACAACGTGAATATTGAGGATGATAAAAAACTGTTTTTACTTCAAGATGCACTTCGCCGAGTGGACAAACATAAGCCCTATCGTGTGAAGGCCACTGCTGCTGCTTCTATTGATCACAAAAAAGGATCATCTCCTCAAGAGTCTGCTGCTGCTGCTGCTGCTGGAACACAATTAAAGAAGAAAGAATTGGATTCATTTTCTTTTAAATTTGGAAATCTAAGGCCCCACTCATATCGTGAACAAATTAAACGACTCCTAACCTATCTCATGGAAAGTGGTCAAGATCATATTCAAGTTGAAAGCAATGGGAAAGGGATTATAATTCAGGGCAAGAGCTATAATCTTCTTTATTTAATCTACGACATGGTTACCAATCTTAAAGGACTATTATCATTTGGCGATCATCTATACAACTTTCTAAATGCATTAAACTTCACCAAAAGCCTTATTAGAAACAAACAAATTCTAAAAAAATTAAATGAACATGTATCATTGTCAACACCTTTAAAATATGAACATGAAGAAGAAGAAGAAGATTTTAAATCAATTTTGGAAAATACTAGCACACCACTGATAGCTAGGCAAAACTGAAAACATATCATGTCCCCATCATCACCATCCGCCACTAGTATACGCACGGGGTGTGAACGGCACGAAGTGTGTCATTTATAAATTTGTATAAGTCCATTACACGTGTTTATAGCAAGGTCTTATAAGTGGGGAGTTTAGATTCCCCCACAATACTTTTTAAAACTACCCTTGTTCAAACTAAAATTAGACATGACCATCTCAAAAATGAATCAAGTTACACTCTGCATAGAAATCTCAGACTTTGTGCCAATCAATATCAAAAAACTAAAGCCTTTTTCCCATTGCATACAATGCAAGCAGATCTCCTGACTCTATATGAGGTTCAACGATGTCATAATACACTGTACAAGTGCATTCTACTTGCAATAAGTGTTTATAGTCGCTATGCATATGCCATTCCATTGCGCTCGAAGAGAGGCGTTGAAGTTGCTCAGGCCATTGAAAGTATTCTCGAACAGGATTCATATAAAAAAAAAATTCAAATGGATCGTGGTGGTGAATTTGTTAATTCCCATATCGTAAAAGTGCTAGTGAAATATAATTCACTGCGCTTTCGTAGTTACAGTCCTATAAAGGCTGCATTGGCTGAACGATTGATAAGGATTATTCGACTTTTAATTTCAAGATATTGTACATTGAAAAATACACCGGCTTTTATTCAGGATTTAGATAAAATCATGTTGATTTATAATCAACGATCTCATAAATCTTCGTCCAATTCTACCCCAACGGAAGTTCATCATTCTCATCATGATACAACTAACACCTTTCTTAAACAGCATTACAATGAAACGATTGTAAAGAAGAAAAATAAATTCAATGTTGGTGATACTGTTCGAATTAATAGAAAAACTAATGTTTTTGAAAAGGGGAATTACTTGTGGTCCACCGAACTTTTTAAAGTGGCAAAAATCCTAGACACTAAACCCATAAATTATCGTTTGCGCGATACCAAAGATGAAGAGATTCTCGGCGGCTTTTGTGACTATAAACTACAAAAGGTTAAAAATAATATTGAAATTTATCAAATTGAAAAGATATAAAAGAATCGTACTCACAAAGGTAGGATACAGATACTTGTTTGGTGGCTTGGATACAACTCTGATTTTTATTCTTGGATCGGTGTTGAAGATATTGACAATGCCCAATGATTTCTACGTAACATTTATGTCCAATGTTTCCGACCCTCTCTACAACGACTTGAATACGACAAGTGATTTTTGGACAAAAATCTCCCCCGCCATCAAATTTGACGGTGCGTATGAAGTGGCTCTTGTCGACTGTATTCTCAAAAATACCTATGACATCCTGAGAAAGGATCGTGTGTATGATATAAAAGTTATACCATTAGATTGGAGACTCTTTGTCGACTATGGATGGGTTGAAGCACTTAAATCTAGCAAATATCCACATGCCAAATTGAAATATATTGAATATGATAATATGACAGATTTGTGTCGTACAATCAATAGAAAAAACTCGTATCGCAGGAATTGTAAATTCTATTTTAATTATTTAATGTAACACGATAGGATTTACATTACCTCTGCTTTTGACACTGAATTAATTATTCTCAATGATAATCTGAGAGCTGTTCTTGGCTTTAAACAGAATATGATCAATGGGAAAAACGCTGGCACCGTTTACGGAGTGGATCAGGTTATTTTTGCTGATTTTCCACCTGGTTTTGCCTCGGACTCTTGCATATACCTCTATGCATCCTTTGTGGAAACGTCGAGAGTTGGTAATTCAAATGTCCCCCTCTTACGTGTTCTTGACTGAAAAACAATCCATGAGCATTTACATCACTAAAATATACATCATCATCAGTATGTTCTTGTAAACAATTCGTATTTGAAACTCTGTCAGTTAACACAAAGAAGTGAATTGGGTGATCCTCTAGCAATAACAAAAGGCTTAGCAGTGATTACATGTCATTTTCGACCCATTGTTGGCGATAGCACAATCACCTAAAATGAACAATAGAAGAATTCCATTTGTATGTCCCGATATCGATTGCTATGTTCGTGCTTTGAGTCGACGTCAAATAGGCAATGGATTGGACTACTACAAGGGTCGTACTACAATGTCTGGCTATGGTCTTGGTAGCTGGTTTGCTAGGCTATTTCGTTCTGCACTACCCCTTCCCAGAAAATATCTTGTGCCTGCTGCATCAAATTTTGCTCTCTCCACACTACAGGACTGGGGGTCGGGCAAGAATTTCAAGGAGAGTGTTTAGGCAAATATTAGATCTTCAGCAAGACCCGTTGGTGAGCAATTAAAATCTCGACAAAATGGGGAGGGATTGAAAAGGATGCGTGCGCGTCATTCACTCATCAGTCTCCACCCTGGCGGGAAGCGAAGAACATCAACAAGGACTTTGAGGAAGAAAACAAGGAAGAGCAATAAGCAGAAGAAGAAGAGAAAAAAAAAATTATTAGATCAAAGAAGTATTTCTTCTCTTTAGATGACTTATCTCCCCAATAAGGAATCATATCCATTAATCAGTTTTTCATTGAATCTCTTCAATGCCGAAAATGTTAATGTCAATGTCAAGTATGGCTACTATGGACAGTTTCATCTCCAACAGCTCCTTTTGGGAAATATACAGTTTCAAATATTTTCCAATGAAGACTATTTCATTGATTTGTCATCAACATTTATTGATTTAAATGTTGCAGTGAAGAAAAAGTCAGATAATACAACTCCAACTGCTGCCGACGGTCTCTCCTACGAGAACTGTATTCTACACAACCTATTTAAACAAATTAATGTATTCATTAATGGAACATTGGTGAGCACTAGCAATAATTGATCCAACTATGCAACCTAAATACAATTTATGATGATGACACCAAAGGCGTACATGGAGTTGAGAGGACAATCAATGGACTATGAATATCGATCAGGTGTTGATACTGATGGTGAGTTGACTACTGCAGTGACCCATGAGTATCATCTGGTTGGAAAATTAAATCATGAGATATTCAATATATCCCAATGGTTACCCCCCATTGTTAGATTGACATAAAGTTACAGCTGGCCCCATCGAATTTCATTTTGAGAAAAACACTTCCTGCAGCACCCGATGCAAATGTCATTATCACATCGGCAATTCTCCACGTCCGAAAACAACAAGTTATGAGCTCTGTTGCATTGGCAGTGGAAAAGCTAAGAGCCAATGGCAACAACATTAAACTTCTTGTCCCCCATATGATCACCAATCAACGCCACATTGCCATCGGCTCTCGTAGCTATAGCGATTCATCATTCATCAATGGAGAAATCCCATCAAAAGTGGCTTTGGCCTTTGTAAAGAGTGGCAGTGCTGTTGGATCCTGGACTGAATCCCCCCTCCCATGATTTTAATTTTTCGGTTTACCAAGCCTAGTTGGCAAAGTGAATAGTATTCTACTGTGCACTATCATTTGACACAAAATCCTATAGAACTCTGCATGACTTGACCTTGCAATCCCTAGATCATGACACTCATCTATTTGAAAATGGAATAACCGATTCAATGTTTTCAAAAAATCATGGGGTTATTGTTTTGGACTTTTCGGGGACCCAGGATATGAGTAAAGTACAAACAGGGAATTTACGTTTAGAGAGTACATTTGCCGATGCTTTGACTGAGAGTATCACGCTAATATCACTGAGTCAATTTGAAACCTATTGGGATATCACACCCGACGGCAGTGTTCTACTAGACCTAGCACCATGAACACAAACCAAATAATCAACGTATTTAGTATGGATCCATACATGTCCCAGTACAAGCTCTCTTGCATACCATTGGACTTAATTGAAAAAGTTTCAAGTCTGCACAATACCTTTTTCATTGTTAATAGCAGTCCATCGACTTTGAAGACAGGTCATTGGCTATGCATCTTTCAATCAGCAAAGAATATTAAATGTTTTGATTCTTCTGGCCTTTCGTATAAATTCTACACACCATACATCAGTAACTTTATTGAAAGCAGTGGGAAAACCATTATTCAAAATCAACGAAGAGTACAGGATTTAACGACTAAGACATGTGGCTTTCATGCACTACTCTTTTTCATGTTCAGATATCGTGGCTACACTTACAAACAGTTTCTCAACATCTACGTTGACTTACCTCGATTGAACGACTTTCTAGTGGAAAATATACTTACAAGCGTATTTAATATTGATTTTAGTGCCCTACGAATAAAATGTTCTAAAAATGTATGTGAAATAGTTTATTAATAAATGATAAAAACTTATATACACGATAAAACGACTTATCTACTCTTTAGATTTCATCTTCTACTAGGTATAGGTATTTGTCGACGACAACTAGTGCAGGTAGATTATCTGAATTCACAGTGTACTGATCCTGATGTAGTGCAATGTCAGGGTCACATTTTCTACAGTAGAGTGTAACTTCACTCTTGTCATATCTCTTTGTATAGTCAATGATACAATTCTCATTCATTCTATAGAATTCACATATTTCAATTTGTCTATTTGAAGCAATTTCACAGTGTCCTTAAGTGTCGAATCACATTCCGTCACAGTCAAATAAAAATCAGTGGGCTTATAATCATAACACCCATTGTCTTCACAAGGATGACGTAGAAACCATATTCTTTTGTTGTCCCAACAGTTGAATCGTTGACCCGGCTCCTCCTCCCAGAACAATCTAAACCCACGACGATACCAATCTCGTAGCAATAAACTAAAATCATGTTTAGGATTTTTTCCGATCATACCTGGATATGTATTCTCCCACTGATTATTTATATCATAGTGGCAATTGGAGCATAGGCGCCCCCTAGGATGAGAGTCACACACCTCTTCACGACAGGAATTACAACCTTTAATTTGTACAGCATATCCTCTATGCAATTTACACGGGTTGCATAATCTACACTTTTCATCATACTCGTCAATCATTGTGCAATTCTCACATGATGGCCAGCTGCCCACTGTGTACATACATATGGGACATGTATGGAACATTTTGTCATGTGTTGACACTCTCACTGCCACAATGAAACTGAGCTAGCAACAAAAAAAATTGTCAGAGATAGTGAGAGAGGCGTGAATCATCCTCGAGCACCATCTTTCTCAGGAAAAAAAGTCCGAAATTTCTAAACTAATGTTTAAAAGCATATCCACAATATCATTTTGCCGTGTCGTGATCAATATATCATAAACTTGTGTAAATGCATTTAGACCACGACGTAGAAGTTTCATACAAAAGTCTAATGATGAAAAATCACTTTTCATTATATCGACAAGCATTCCCCGAGAAAATATCTTTCTTTGAATAGACAACTCTAGAAAATCGTCATGTAGAATCAAACGTTTTTCCATAAGCACTAGATTCCCCATGATTCGCTCTTTCTCAAATCTATCCATTTTTTAGAGTCCTAACTCTCTCACAACCAACTACTGACTAACCAGAATTTTTTTTCTACTCCAAAAATTTTCGCTATTCTATTATAGAAAGAAAAATACCTTTGATTTAGAAACAATTTTATTGAACATAATTACAATAATAATATTCACTGATGCATTTTGTTCTCATCAATATATTTCGATAGGACATCTAATGCTGACCGAAGTTTATTTATATGGAGAACATTCACTTTTCCAGCAAAACATAGTTGCTCCTCCTGCTTAAATTAGCTTAATGATATCACGTATCTAGCATACATATCGTCCGATTCAAGGCATAGCCTACAGCCCCTCGTGATTTCCAGAGCCACATTTGGTACTCGTAAATCGTTGCTGTTGCTGTCGGCTCCATCATTAATCTCCAATAATGTAAATGCACCGCTTATTTTTCTTTCTTTACTAATATCCTCTCAAATAAACTGTTCTCTCTGAATTCAATTCTCTTACTAATATGAATTGTAGTGAAAACCAGTCCTTTTATTCAAATCCCAAGCACAAATCAAGTTATCGTATATGGAGTAACCTCCGCTCTCTGATTGGCTCATAAAAAAAAAACGGATGTTGCCTCAGAAACCGGTTCGGTTGAGTTATATAATTATGATCATACTCTCAAAACATGTTTGACCATTTTATACACTGCGAAATAACCAGTCTGGTAATCTACCTTGGAAAGGTGCCATGGAACGTGGAATTCCTATACAGGCAGCAGAATTCCATATATACTTACTATTTGCGGTGAGCAGGTACCGATCTCCTGATTCGATGCCTTAGGCCAGGAGTGCAATACGTAGTTAGGGGCAAATTATCTGACGATTCCTGAGTTTACTCCACCCCCAAATCCTTTCAGGTACCAATTTAGAGCTGGTTCGACTCTGGCTGAGCTTAAAAAGTCACCCCATCGACTCCCGTTCCAAACCAAATAACCAGCAACAAAAGGACTCAAAACCCTAAGCTCAGGGGCTGCTAAGCTCAAGGTTTAAAGCTAATAGCTCTAAACAAGCCCTTTTTGATACATTGTTATGCAGAGGTAAGGTAAATCTTTATTAATACAACTAGTTACAACGACTTCAACTTTTATTTTTTAACAAAAAAAAACAACAATCGCAATACTCAAACTAACCGTATATTTAACTAATCGTATACTCAAACTAATCGTATACGAGCCGTATTTATTTAATCTTTAGCATAACAGGCAAGCAACTGAACAGTTCAGCTGCTCTCCTCATGTTTAAGATTAAATTTAAAAAAAACAACAGTTTTTTTCAACTGAAAGTATGGAGCAACATACTCAAACTAACCGTATGAATATTCTAGGGGAAATGTTACACTAGTGGGTTTTGACAGAATCACTATACGAAATTCTTTTTAATTGTCGTACATTCTCTTTGCCATATTTTTATATGGAGATATTCCGGGGGGATTATCCGGGGCTTTTTTCCTCGCGTTTTGTTTTTGGGAAACAGGTTCCACGGAAGGGGGCATTTCTGGAGTGACCAAGAAACCGATTACAACTTAAAGTCTTAGATCAATGAAAAAATGCTAAGGATAATTTTTCAGGGTGAATCTTCCACAAGCAATTTTACAGAGAGGGGGGGGACTCTCAGCGAGGAAGGAACTGTCTGGTGGGAATTTGACAGTGGGGGGAAGGTACACTTCACGTTGGATGAAATTTTCACAGAGGAGTTCCGTGAGGGGGAGGGGAATATTTCATAGAGGGTGAGTCAGATTTACTGGCATTGTTTGAAAAACGAACAGAAATTATGCCATATATGAAGGGTTACCCCCTCCTCAATACCTTATTCTTTACGCTAAAGTTTAATTGTTTACTAAAATTGAAACACAGGGGCTGTTTAATTAGAATAGGAAGATTTTTTTTTAAAGTGCTAAAAGCTTTAGCGCAAAGAGCAAGGTATTGAGGAGGGGCGACCCTTCATATCCGGAATAAATCTGCAAAAATTAATTTGCAAATTGTGTTTTAATTTTTCATGCATGGTGGGCCAAAATTGATCCTGCATTAGTAGAAAAACGTTAAGAAATTAAATAACAAAAAAATTTTTTAACTGAAAGTAAGGAGCGATTTATCTATTTATTGTTTTAAAAAGTAGTGGGTGACAAAGAGTCAAGCTTTAGCGTAAAGAGCGAGGCGTTAAGGAGGAGCCACCCCCTTTCACATACGGAATAATTGCTGTTCGTTTTAAGTTTTAATGTCGCTCCTTACTTTCAATTAAAAAAATTGTTCTTTTTTATTTAATTTCATAAAGACGATACTTTTGTCAACATATGAAGACCCGTCTATATTGCAATTGTATCTGTCTGGTTTATATACGAAGTAACACAAGAGACGAAAATTAACGAACAAGATAGTAGTGAAGAATTATGGTATACAAAGTAATATTTGGCAGGGATAGTTACTAGTAATAGATCACAAGGGGTGGGACCGTGATTGGGTAATTTTCGGGGATTCGGAGAACCAAAGTTTTTCGGGTTGACACATAGATTTTCGAGGAAATCTCCGAATTCGGGGATAGTGCAAGCCCTGCTTGATTTCTAATCAGAAAAATCGAAACACTTAACCACACGAGAAAAGAAAAGCTCCGACTTTGAGGTTGACGCAATAAAGAATTGCCGCAAAATTAATTCAAATTCATCCGAACGCCACCTCCTCTGCCGGCGGTGGCGCGCGTGCGGCGCACCAGTGGCGGTCAGCCGGGCCTCTCGTTGGTGGCGTCGATGCGCCGGCACGGCGCCGGGGTCTAGTTACAATAGAGTTTGACTTTTATACTTCAATGCTTGAAGAATGTAGTGTTTAAGCAATAGTTGTTTTACAATACAGTTTCATTTAAATGTTCAGTAAGGCAATCAGCTCCAAATTATTCCAAACTGTACATTAGGGAATTGCAGATAAAAATGTTCATGAAACAAATTTGAAATACTTAAAATTCCATTCTGCAATTTGTAAATATCTCAGTCAACCAACATTAAAAGTCCCACGAGAAGAAAATATATATTTAGCCTTTATCGTCTGGTAGGTCATTTCGTAAACGATTTAGTGTGCTGATGAAACTGCTTTAATCCTAAAGCAATATTAGTGATTTGATTATCAAGAGCCTGCAATTACCAAGGATGGTGGACATGAATTGGTTTAATGGAAACTTAAACAACCATGTATATCTTTAAGAATCGAGAACTCAATTTTAGAACTTTTAGAATAAGAATTTAGAATATAGAATTTTTCATTTTTAGAATCCAATTTTAGCATTCATAATTAAAAACAGAAACTCAGGTACAAAATCAGCAAAAAATAGGCTAAAAACCGCTTAAAAACCGATAGCCTTCCTTGAAAGTGTAGTTGCACTTGGGAATAAGCCGATTTATTACATTCGAGTTCTTATGTATAAAGAGGGTTGTCAAGTTCAACCAATTAGTTCTCTTGTTTATTTTCACGGTTCAACGTGGTAGTACTGACGAAAACATGGTTGTGGTCTAAAAATATCATGCTTTTTAGGCAGCAAAAAGACATATATTAGAAAATCATGGTTTTTGGCTACTAACCTAAGATGGCAAAAACCTTTCTTTTTTTATGTTCCTGGCACTTTAATGGTAATAAATTGATTTTCATTCAAAAATGTAGAGTTTTAAGACCATAAAAATTAGAAAATGGTGCTTTAGACTCGGACTAGGGCTACTGGGTACACTGATGTTACTGTTAGTACTGCTCCGGAGTAAGTCAATTCCTTGGTGTTACGCCTAAAGGACACCAGCCAAAAATTTGGCCAAAAGGGTATATTTAAAGGGAAATCAGTTTTAATTAAGCTTACATCATCAGAATTGTAATTTTTCGATTAAAGGGGGCAGAATTTTCTTTTAAAGTTCAGAAAAGGTTAGTCCCTAATATTTTCTGGTAAACCTGCTCAGTAAACACTAAAAAAGAACTCAAAAGAGCTATCATTTGAGTAATTGGACTCTTTGCGAGTTCCCTGTAGTGCAACCCGCTTTGTTTAACAAAATCTGAGACAAAAGGTAAGTAAATTACACTTTCTTTTTAGCCACGTTTCAAAGTCATACCACAAATTCTCGATAGCTTTCCATGATAGCTAGTCCCCTAAGAGAATTCGCTACTAGACCTTTGTGTTTGAGAAAGTCAGCTAACGCTGAGGCTTACAAAATGATTTTTAAGATATTGTAGGGCCTTAAAGGAAAATAACAGAAATATATTTTAAAGTTTTTTTTTCTGATATATTTGATTTCCATCAACAGCTGAAAAGACTGTAATCAATTGATTAAATTTGTAATTTGAGTGTTTTAATATTTTTAACATTAATTTATAGCCTGTAGTTCCATCTTGAACTGTTAAAAACGTAATAAATATAATTCATCTCGCTAAAAGGTTTACCAAGAGCTGTCATAGCAGCATTTAACGCCAGTTAAATGCTGCTACCCACTTTAACCCAAACGGAGACATAGTTCATTCGCACGAAAATAAGAGCCGCGTTTGCAGACTCAGCGGGTTCGAACACGGGTGGTTCTCGTCTAGTTTCAAGTTTCTAGTTTTTCGTCTAGTTTCAGCGGGTTCGAAGTTTCAACCTCATGTTTTCCTCGAGAACCTGCTTTGTGAAAACGCTTGATATACTAGACGAAAACAACCCGTGTTCGAACCCGCTGAGCCGTGAACAACCCGTCTTCGAAGTAGTCAACCCGTCTTTATTGTAAATTCTGTTCGTTTTCGGTTTAATCTAATTTATTGATGGTTATTTTTTGGTAGTTATACACTTTGGATGCAGCTCTTTACTTTCTTTGAAAACTTATTTCGTGGAAAAAAGTTTTTAAAATTAATTTCTTCTCGTTTGGAAAAGAAAAGAATATTTGGCACTGGTGAATTATATGGACACTTTTATATATTGTACAAGGAAACCAGCCACGAAAAACCCGTCAAACAAGCTATTCTCAAGAGACGGCTATGCACAAATGACTGCAAAGCCGTGGTTTCTCAATGAGTTACAATATTTAAACGATTGTTTTTGGGGGTTAAGGGGGAAAAGGTACCTAGTTTAGGTTAAGTATTTAGCATATGCTATGCTTTACCCCCTACCCCCCCCCCCTAATGTGCAAATATATAGCCCAGATTTATTAATAAACTATTATATATTTATGTTATTTTATTTCATTAGCATTTCCCAAACTTGACGTTTTAGAAGTGTCCATACCAGTAGGCTACCTATTTGGTAACTCTTTTCGTTTTTTTTCTATATTAATCCATAGCTTGGCTTCCTATTTAAATTTTGGAAAAAAAAATTCAACAATTTGTATTAGCACACCTCCTTCTGAAAATATGGACACGCATAGTATTGTTTAACTTAGTATTTGTTTAACTTAGTATTGTTTAACTTAGTTTAACATAGTATTGTTTAACTTAGTTCTACACATCATAAAGTTTTCCTGAAAAATAAAACTTTATACACTTCCCAGAAAATTATATCTATGCTATTTTGACAACCTGGATACACTTACACTACGTTTTTATTTAACCCAACATACCCCTTAAGTTCAACATTAATACCATAAGCCTTAGTAACAAAAAGAATTTCGTATTGAAATTCTGGTAAACTCCCCCAGTGTAAAATTCCCCTAAAGAGTTCATCACCTAGAAACTTTCCTCCTCATGGAAAATTCTCCCCGTCAAAAAACTCCCCAGCAGAAATCTCCCCCCCCCCGACCTTTCAACTATGCTGAACAAAATGGCTATGTGAAAATTTTGATCGACGATTTTGGGAAAAGGGGGCAAGGGAGCTGGCCTAGTTACCCTACAATATTTTGGTCTCTTAAAAAGGGCACTAGAACTTTTAGTCTTCGTTCGAATGATCTCTCTTCCAATACTCTAGGACCAATGGGTCGATAAGATCAACCCTGGGGCAAAAAAAAAAGAAATAAACACGCATCCGTGATGTTTTCTGACTTCTGTCAGAAAATGCAAAATTTCACATTTTTGCTGATAGGAGCTTGAAACCTCTACAGTAGGGTTCTCTTGCACGCTGAATATAATGATATGTTTTTCATTAAGATTCTTTGATTTTTAAGGAGTGTTTCCCCTTTTTCGAAAAACGGGTTTTCTCAGGCCTGTAGCCTTTGATGGGTAACACTAAACTTAATCAAACTTATATATCTGGAATCAGGATAATAAAACTATTCTTTTGATATATTTATTTGTATCAAAATTCCATTTTTTAGAGTTTCGGTTACTATTGAGCATCTTCGCTTCTTACTTACAGTTCGCTGCCATGAACTGTTTGATGATATCGACTAGCATCACTGTCAGTGCAACAAGCACAGAAAAAAATTAAAAAATACATATTTTTATTGAAATATGAATTTTGTTTAAATGTCTTAAGGTTCTTTAAATCCAACCTGAAATTTGCTCTTTACTGAAAAACTTCTTTTAAATGTTTTCACTCTTATAACTTTAAGACATTAAAAATTGATTGAGATTTAAACGAATAAATATGTGCATATAGTATATTAAACTGAAAAAGCACTTTTATTTGATTTTTTCAGAAATGTGAAAAATTTTTTTCTGGCTTTTAGAAATTATAGGGGTTTTGAGCCCTACTCATGTTAATTTCTGCTCGTTTTGAGTTTGATTCGGTTATTCATTGTAATTTCTGTTTTTGGGGGGGTTTCATTTACTTACTGATGCCGATTTGTGGTAGTTGTAAGCTTGGTAGATTATTTGATTCTATTTTCGTTAGTTTTTCGTTTAATGGAGTTCTTTACTTTTTTTGAAAAACTTATTTTGTGGAAATAGTTTTTTTTAAATTTAATTTCTGTTCGTTTTATATTGACATAGTCTTTTTCAGGGAATAGAAAATAATAGTTCGAATTTTTCCGGTTTTTTTTTAAGAATTTATAGTTTGGCCTGCTATTTGTAAGCTGGAAAAACTTTTTCAGCAATTTAAAACAACATAAACGAATTTGAAAATCATGACGCAAATAGTAGTGTTTAATTTAGTCATATACATCCTCTAGTTGACCTGATAAATAAAACTTAATCAAACAGTAGTAACCAAAACTCTAAAAAACGAAGTTTTGATACCAATAGATATATCAAAAGAATCTAATTTTAATACTAATTTCGAACACATACCATTCATCAATATTCGTGCTACCCAGCAAAAGTTACGCGTCTGAGATAATTTGCCTGATATTCGAAAAAAGGGCGGAAACACCCCCTAAAAGCTATAGAACCTTATTGAAAATCATATCATCAGGTTCAGCGTATCAGAAAACTTTACTGTAGAGCTTTCAAGCGCCTGTCTGAAAAAATGTGGAATTTTGTATTTTTTTGCCAGAAGAAAGATCACGGATGCGTGTTTATTTGTTTTTTTGTTTGTGTTGTTTTTTCCCAGGGGTGATCTTATCGACTCACTGGTCCTAGAATATCGTGGAAGGGCTTATTTGAACGGAAATTAAAAGTTCTAGTGTCCTTTTTAAGTGACCAAAAAATGGAGCAACTAGGACCCCTCCCACGCTCATTTTTTTCTCAAAGTCATCCGATCAAAACATTTTTGAGATAGCCATTTTGTTCAGCATGGTCGAAAATATAACAAATATATCTTTTAGGATGACTTAATCCCCAAAAGTCCCCGGGGGGAGGGCTGAAAGTTATGAACTTTACCCAATGTTTGCATATAGCCTAGTATTGGTTTTTGGGAAGCATACAACGTTTTCAGGGGGGATTTTGTCTGGTAGTGGGGGGGGGGTCGGGAGTTATGTGGGAGTATCTTTCTATGGATGATATTTTAATGGGGGACATTGCTATGAAGGGGGCGTCAGATTTCCCAGCATTATTTAAAAAAAACGATAAGAAATTAAATTTAAAAAAAATAAGTTTTTCAACTGAAAGTAAGGAGCAACATCAAAACTTCAAACGAACAGAAGTCATTACGTAAATGATCTGGTTCGCCCCCTAGCCAATACCTCGCTCTTTAAGCCAAAGATTTTTTAGTACTTTCATGAGAGCAATTTATTCTAATTAACGGCCTTTGTGATCAAGGGGTCGTTTTTAAAGGATTGGAACAAAATTCGAACTTTAGCGTTAAGAGCGAGGTATTGACTAGGGCGCAAACCCCCCTAATATACGTAATAAAAATATTCGAATATAGAAGTTCGTTACGTATGTTAATTCGTAAGTTACATATATTTATTACTAATAAAAACGTTTTTAAATAAAATTAAACAACTTTCGAGACAGCCATTTAACCAAATAAAAGTAAAATTAATATGCATATTTTGTTTGAATTATTCATGTACGGTGATCCAAAATCAAAACCTGGATTAATTCAA
This sequence comes from Artemia sp. Qi Xiang Cuo, assembly GCF_049724085.1. NCBI lineage: Eukaryota > Metazoa > Arthropoda > Branchiopoda > Anostraca > Artemiidae > Artemia > Artemia sp. Qi Xiang Cuo. Next base: position 7,988,035 of record NC_142814.1, read on the forward strand.
AACGTTCAAAACTTAAAGAAAAAAAAAGTTTTTTTAACTGAAAGTAAGGTGGAACATTAAAAACTTAAAACGAACAGAAATTATTCCGTATATGAAAGGGGCTGTCTCCTCCTCAACGCCTCCCTCTTTATGCTAAAGTTAGACTCTTTCTCACAACACTATTTTTTAAAACAATAAAAAACTTTAGCGTAAAGAGCGAGGCGTCGAGGAGGGGACAGCCCCTTTCATATACGGAATAATTTCTGTTCGTTAAAATTTTGTAAAATTTTAAGAGCAGAAATAGTATTAGAAATAAGTGTAAGCTTAATATCCTCAGTCGTTCTTGGTATATTGCTGAAATGTCTTATTGGCAACCAGCGCACAAACAGTGCGTTTTGATTAATTTTAAAGCAACATTTAGTTTTTAAGCATAATGGGCAAAATACCCAACTGTGGAGTTGACCAACCCAACAACCCTAAAGATATAGCTACTAGACCATTCAGCTATGCTGAACAAAGTGCCTGTCTTAAAATTTTGATTGAAAGTGTTTGGAAAATTATGAGCTGAAGAGGACGGCTGATTTCCCTCCAATCACAATTGACTCTTAAGAGGGCAGTAGTAATTTTAATTTAAATCAAATTAGCTGCTTTAGAATATCTATGATATTACTAGCTATGATAGAGCATCACTTCCCGTGTCCTTATATGCCCTATATTGCTTATTTGCCCTTTTGATACCTGTATGCATATACTTTTTTTGTTTAATTGATACTCCCCCTAAACGTTACCTAAAAGTTTCAACTTAATGCCATTAGTGTTGTTAGTTGCAGTAACCGTAAAAGCAACAATAAAATGTATACACACAGTGTCTTCTGGCTAGTTCAAAATCCACAACATATGAAGGTATACGAAGGTGAAATTTTCAGAGAATATCTCTGTTGTACGGATGACAACCTGCGATCCGTTAATAATAGCAAATAACAACTACCCAATTTGCATCACAATACACTTCTGCTTCTACTCCTACAACTACTATTACTGCTACTATTATTATTACTGCTACTACTAATACTAATACTAAAGCTAAGACTACAACTATTAACTGTACTCCTACTGCTACTGCGATAACAACTGGTACTACTACTACTACTACTACTACTACTAGTAGTACTACTACTAATAAGCCTAAGGGCATTAAGACCAAAATTTTGGGCAATATTTTAATTGTATTGAAATAAACCGAAACACACTATGCCCATACAGGTTGTCAAGAGGACGTATAAGCAATGATTCAGGAACGGTTCATGATATTAAGTTAAAAATTTCTTCGTGCGTTGTAGGGGATGTTGAAAAAAAGGTGCTATGTGCATACTGCTACTAATGCTTTCCAATTTCAACCAAATGATACACCTCTAAAGTTTATGCAACCATCCCTTCCATAAGAAGCTTAAATGCCCCAGTGGCATAACTTACAATCCTCAAAGCTCTAGTGGTTTCTATCAACTTTAAAAGCCTTGTTATATGATAGTTGGACTATTTTGAATAAAAGGACTATCTCAAATATGGATACATCTCAGGAAAACACGACGTGTTTGTGTGTGAATGGGGAGAGGATGGATAGCTGCCAACTGACTACTTTGACTCTTAAAAAGGGCACTAGAGCTTCTTATTACCAATCTAATGAGTCCCCTCCAAAGTGTATAATGAGTCCCGAATCTTTCAAATACGTTGAACAAAATGGCTATCTCAAAATTTTTATTGGAAGTGTTTGGGGAAATGCTGGGTGTGTGGGGGGGCGGGTCATTTGCTCTCCGATCACTAATAAAAAGGGCACTAGTCCTCTCAACTTCCAATTAAATGAGTCGTTTTTAAAGTTTCTACGACAACGCTTTCTAGAAAACCTTATATGCCCCAAGGGCATAACTTGCAACCCTTGTCCTAAGGGCTGTGGGGGGGGGGGGTAATTCTCAAAGACATAATTTACAGACCTTTCAACTATGTTGAACAAAATGACTGTATCAAAATGTTGATCGGAAGTGTTTGGGGAATGAAGGGAGTGGGGGCATTTGCCCTCCGATCACAATTAATAAGGGCACTAGTTCTCTCAATTTCAAATGGAATGAGACCTTTTGGGAGTTTTTACGACAACGCTTTCTATAAAAACCTTTTATGCCACAAGGATATAACTTATAACCCTTGTCCTGAGGGCTATGGGGGTTGTCATCCCCAAAGACATAATTTCCGGATCTTTAACTATGTTGAACAAAATGACTATATCAAAATTTTGAATTCAATGTGTCTGGGGAAATGGTGGGCGTGGGAGGGTAGTTAGTTGCCCTCCAATTACTTTCGACTATTAAAAACAGCACTAGTCCTCTCAATTTCCAATCGAATGAGCCATTTTTGAAGATTCTAGGACAACGCTTTCTATAAAAACCTTATATGCCTCCAGGGCATAACTTACAACCCTTGCCCTGAGGGCTGTCGGGGGTTGTCATCCTCAAAATATAAAATATCCGGCCTTTTCAACTACGTTGAACAAAATGGCTATCTCAAAACTTTGATTGGATGTGTTTGGAGAAATGGTGGGCGTGGAAGGGGGGTTAGTTGCCCTCCCATCACTTTTGACTATTAAAAAAGGCACTAGCCCCTTCAATTTCCAATCAAATGAGCCCTTTTTGAATTTTGTACGACAACTTCTTTGATACGAAGTGCCCTGCTCTAAACAAAAAAAATACCTTGTGCCAACATTGTTCTGTACTTAGGCAGCGCTATTGCGCTGCCTATGATGCAAATAAAGATAAAGAAAAATAATAAATAAATAAAATAAATTTGATTGTTTTTTATTTCGGTTTTTCAATGTATTGTTTTTTTTTTTATTGAGTAGCGCTTGATGGCGTTAGTTATTTATTTAAACCAAAGAATTGGTTTAACGATTTCTTTAATCCTTCTTCAAATGCTTGTAGACACGTAGGAAGGTTTATTTTTGATTATCAGCATATTAAGTTCGGAACTTGGTGACTTAATGACCAATTTAAGCACACTTAAGGCTTTTTTTTATCGTTCTACAAGGACTTCTAAAACATTGGAAGGTTTTTTTTTTATATCTATGCAATATTCGGATTTTATGTGACTTAAAGATCGGCTTAAACGAAGTCAAAGCTTCTGTTATCCTTCTCCGAGGTGTTGGTAAATCATTGCAAGTTTTTTTTTTTTTTTTTTTTTTTTGCATAAAAGCGTTTACATTGGAGTCCGAAGGTAACTAATTTCAGTCGAAATAAAAGGACTAAGAGCTCAAAACTAAACATTTTCAGAATATGATTACCATTTTCATAGGCAGCGCACTAGCTGTCTAAGTAAAGAGCGATGTGAGCACAATGTATTATTTTTTTTTTTTTTTTTTTTTTTAGACCAGGGCCCTTTGAATCGAAGGAGTTGTCATATAAACTTAAAAAAGGGACCATTTGATTGGAAATTTTTGGGGCTAGTGCCCTTTTTAACAGTCAAAGGTGATCGGAGGGCAATTAACCGCCCTCCCATGCCCATCCCCAAGCACATCCAATCACAATTTTGAGATAACCATTTTGTTCAACGCAGTTGAAAGGTCCAGACATTATGTATTTGAGGATGAACCCCCCTCCCCCCCACAGCCCTCTAGGCAAGGGTTGTAAGTTCTGCCCTGGGGCCATATAAAGTTTATATAGAAAGGGTGATCGTATAAACTTCGGAGGGGGCTCATTGGATTCCAAATCAGAAGTTTAAGTATCCTTTTTGAAATTCAGAGTGATCAGAGGGTGGATGCCCCCCCCCTCTTCCCACACACACACACACACACAACTCATGTTTTCCCGAAATACATCTGATAGGAATTTTGAGATGGCCATTTGTTCTCGTAAAAACTTCGAAAAGAACTCATTCGATTGGAAATTGAAAGGACTAGAGCTCTTTTTAATAGTCGAAAGTAATTGGAGGGAGGGCAACTAATTCCCTTCCACACCTACCATTTCCCCAAACAAATCCAATCAAAATTTTGAGATAGCCATTTTGTTCAACGTAGTTGAAAGGTCCGGAAATTATGTCTTTGAAGATGAAAACCTCCCCAACAGCCCTCAGGGCACGGGTTGTAAGTTATGCCCAGGGGGCATATAAGGTATATATGGAAAGGGTGATCGTTCAAAATTCGGAGGGGGGGCTCATTGGATTGGTAATCAGATGTTCTGGTTCCCTTTTTAAAATCCGGTGTGATCAGAGGGTGGGTAATCCCCCCCCCCTCCCACACACACACACCTCGCATTTTCCCGAGATTCATCTGATAGAAACTTTGATATGGCCATTTGTTGTCTTAGAAACTTCAAAAAGAGTTCATTCGATTGGAAATTGAAAGGGATAGTGCCCTTTTTAATAGTTGAAAGTGATTGGAGGGCAACTAACCCCACTCCCACACCCACCATTTCCCCAAACACATCCAATCAAGATTTTGAGATAGCCATTTTGTTCAACGTAATGGAAAGGTCCGGAAATTACGTCTTTGAGGATGACCCTCCTCCCTAGAGCCCTTAGGGCAAGGGTTGTAAACTATGCCCTGAGGGATATAACTTATATATAGGAAGAGTGAGCGTATAAACTTCGGAGTGGAATCATTGGATTAGTAATCTGAAGTTCTAGTGCCCATTTTAAGATTCAGGGTGATCGCAGGGTTGATACTCACTCCCTCACACCCTGTACTTCCCAGAAATGCATCTGATATAAATTTTGCGATGGCTATTTGTTGTCGTAGAAACTTTGAAAACAGCTCATTCGTTCGGGAACTGAAAGAGGAAGGGTCCTTTTTAATAGTCAAAATTTATTGGAGGGCAACTAACCTCCTCCCACGCCCACTATTTCCGCAAACACATCCAATCAAAATTTTGAGATAATCATTTTGGTCGACGAAACAAAAAGGTCCGGAAATTTCTTTAAAAATGACAAACCCCAACAGCCCTCAGGGCAATGGTTGTAAGTTATTCCCTGGGGGGATATAAGGTACAGATAGAAAGGACGACGGTATAAACTTCGGAAGGAGCCTATTGGATTGGTAATCAGAAGTTCTAGTGCCCTTTTAAAGATTCAAAATGATCGGAGGGTGGATACCCCCCCCCACCTCGTATTTTCCCAAAATATATCTTATAAAAATTTTTAGATGGCCATTTGTTGTCGTAGAGACGTAAAAAAAAGCTCATTCGATTGGAAAATGAAAGGACCAGTGCCCTTTTTAATAGTCGAAAGTGATTAAAGGACAACTAACCCCCTCCCACACCCACCATTTCCCCAAACACATCCAATCAAAATTTTAACACAGCCATTTTGTTCAACGCAATTGAAAGTACGGAAATTATGTCTTTGAGGAAGATAACCCCCTCTCCCCACAGCCCTCAGGGCACGGGTTGTAAGTTATACCCTGGGGGCATATAAGGTATATATAAAGAATGGGTGATCGTATAAACTTCTGAGGGAGCTCATTGGATTGGTAATCAAAAGTTCTTGTGCCCTTTTTAAGATTAAGAGTGATCGGAGGGTGGATCCCCTCCCCCAAACACACACACAAACACACACCTCGTATTTTCCCGGAATGCGTCTGACAGACATTTTGAGATGGCCAGTTGTTGTCGTGGAAACTTCGAAAAAGGCTCGTTCGACTGGGAATTGAATTGACCTCGGAGAAAGATAACAGAAGCTTTGACTCCATTTAAGCCGATCCTTAAGTCACGTAAAATCCGAATTTAATGTACTGATATAAAAAAATAAATCTTCCAATGTTTTAAAAGTCCCTGTAGATAAGTGCGCTTAAATCGGTCATTAAGTCACCTAAATTCCGAACTTAATATATTGATATTCAAAAATAAACCTTCCAACCCCTTTGCAAGGTTTTGAAGAAGGATTTAAAAAAATCGTTAATTCAGGTTAACTTATGATGCGTCAAAAAGTAATTATAAACGATAACCCATTAAACCAATTTTAAATAAATAACTAACACCATGAAGGGCTACCCAATAAATAAAAAAAAATCATTGTAAAAACCAAAATAAAAAACAATCAAATTTATTTTATTTATTTCTTCTTTTACTTTTTCTCTATTTTTATCGCAGTTAAAAGACAGAATTTTTCCAAAAGAACACAGAAATTATATTTATTTACATTAAAAAAAAAAATAGCCTTTGCCTTGCAAAATTCAGAAAAACTATTTTAAAAACAAAAGAACATGCATACTTCAAAGAACTTTCAGGTTGGATCCGAAGACCCTTAAGACCTTTAAACAAATTCAAATTTCAATAAAAACATTAATTTTTTTTAATTTTTTTCTGCGCTTGTTGCGCTGACAGTGATGTTAAGTGATATCATCAGACAGTTCGTGGTAACAAATTGTAAGAAACGAAGCGGCTCAATAGTCACCGAAACTCTAAAAAATCGAATTTTGGTAGAAAAAAATGTTACCCATCAAACGCTATGAGCCTGAGAAAACTTGTCTAATTTTCGAAAAAGGGGGGAAACACTTCCTAAAAGCCGAAGAATTTTAATGACAAACCCATCATCAGATTCAGCTTGTCAGAGAACCCTACTGTAGAGGTTTCAAGCTCCTATCTGGAAAAATGTGAAATTTTGTATTTTTGACAGACGAAAAATCACAGATGCGTGTTATTTGCAACCATCATGACCCCCACTAAGGGTACTAGGACACAATTTGCCCTTTAATTGAAACTCTAACATTAAAAACTACAAAACCGGGACAGGAGATGCATTATAAATGGTTCCACTTCATTTGTGTTGTAAGTAAAGGACAAATACCACGTTGAAGGTAGAAGTTGTCCCCTCCTCAAAACCTTGATCTTTACGCTAAAGTTTGAATGTTTGTCCCATATTTTTTAAAGAACGGCTCCTGAATCACAAGGGCCGTTTAATTAGAATAGGAAGCTTTTTTAAAAGTGCTAAAAGCTTTAGCATAAAGAGCAAAATGTTGAGGAGGGGGCTACCCCCTCATATACAGAATAATTTATGTTCGTTTTGAGTTTCAATGTTTCTCCTTACTTTCAGTTAGAAAAAAACTCGTACTTTTTATTTAATTAATAAAAGAAAAGAACTCATGTATTTCTGTACATACCAAAACACCATGACCAAGGAGCGTTAGGGGGTTTGAATTCCCCCTCGAAATATTTGTCCGACACATTTTTGATACGTTTTTTTTTTTTTTTTTTTTTTTTTTTTTTTTAGGGTGTCAAAAGCACAAGTTTAGCAATCGTTAAACATTTTTTCTTTCTGAGAGCTTTCTACGCTAAATGGTACTTTCTACGACTGATATACACAACTTACAAAGAGTATATGGCTTCAGACCCCATATTGTTTTTGAAGCGCATAAAAATTTGTCCGAATAACGCTTAGCAGTACTAATTCTATCTGAAATATGCACATTCCACAATAGCTTTCTATCGAGAGTAACCCCGAGATGGGGTTACTTTTTCCCCCAGTGGTGATTGTATCGACCCATCGGTCCTAGATTATTGAAAGAGGGATCATTCGACAGAAGACTAAAAGTTCTAGTGCCCTTTCAAGTGACCAAAAAGATTGTAGGGAAACTGGGCCAGCTCCCATGCCACCTTTCCCCCAAAATTGTCCGATCAAAATTTTTAGATAGCCATTTTGTTCAGCATAGTTGAAAGGCCCAGTAACTATGCCTTTGGAGATACCACGACCACCACAGCCTCTGGAGAAGGGTCTCAAAATAAAAAAAAATGCTCATTGTTTACGTTCAGGCTCTTTTATTTACAAACTAAATACAACTACAATATGGGTATGCCTGGCTCAGAGTCTAGCTCGTATTATCAGGCAACCAATAACAAATAAAAACAACAAAAAAATAATATATAACTGCATTTATATACAATCACACTCTTTTGTTAATAAATAAAAAAAAAATGTATGACTTACCAAGCATCACCCCAAGCCAGCAGCCAAATGGAGAAAACAAAACAAAACACCAAAAATAGAGAAGTGAAGCCGTGGGGAAACCTTTCCAAGAGAATGAGTCAGCGGGACGACCATAACTGAATTTAAAAAAATTAAATAAAAATAAAATGATCGAAGGGTTAGTAAAAGTTTTCAATTGCCCCCGCACTGTACCAACAGAAGTACCAATATTAAGACCCGACCCATGCACATTCCAAAGTTTGGTTATGCAGTGCCTGAGTGAGAACCTCGATCTCTCAGTGCACGCTCACGGTTCAACATGCTTAAAAGATTCCCTCGTTCCATAATCATGCTCATATTGGTTAAATAGTTCCATAGCATAGAAATTTTCCGGTAGAATTTCAGTAAAATACTTAACACAAAACATCAGTCCATGAAAAGATAATAATAATTCCACGGGTAATATATTAAGGAAAGAATATATACTTTTAATTGGCGATTTTGATGGTAGGGATATTGGGGAGGGGATGAAAGGTTTTCCGGATACGCGGTGCTTTATTTTGTTGTCTTTGAAGGGTTTTATATTTTGGGCTTGTAGATTCTTAGTATTGTGTGTGTCCTTTTATTTTTGTTATATATACTCCGGATTTATAATAAATAAAATGTCTTTAAAAATTTTGCACCTTTAAAATTTTTTGAAAAAATCTCTGAGTGAGCTCAATGGAAAGTTTTTTTTATGTTTTGGATCCTCTCTGCGTAACATTTTACGATTTTTCGTAAAATTTCTCTCTTTTTTTGTGATTTGTTTCGAATAAGCTTAATAAGTTTTCTACACTCCCCCTCCACTCCAGTATAACCACATCAATCTTCTTGTTTCCCCAAGCACCAAAAATACTTTTAATAACTCATACAATCATAAATCAAGTAAAAGCTGCTAAACAAAAAGAATTGATTTTATATGAGTTTTAATTGAGTTTTATATGAATTTTATATGAGTTTTAATTGTATTCAGGAAAATCAGGGGACAATAACGCAGATAAGAATGGACTAGGGCAAAATATACCGATCTCATTGCATGAAAAGGTAGAATAAATTTCAAATGCCGCAATATTCCAAAATTCCTTCCCAACTTCATCCGCAATTTAGTAATGTGTTCCTACAAACTCATATTCTGATCAACTAGCACACCTAAATATCTCGTAGCAGATACACGCTCTAAATAAGTAGATTCATCAATGGGTAGTCTACTAAGTTCAGGTAATGGCTGGTCAGTACGAGAAAAAATCATGAACTTAGTTTTTGACATATTAACAGATAATTTATTTGCACTAAACGAAGTTTCTATCCTCTGGAAAGCTGCCAACATATCCTTCTTAAGTGACATTTCATCAACACCGCACACTATGCAGGCTATATCGTCAGCAAATAGGACATTTAGCCAGAGATCTTCCAGCACCCTGTTGATGTCGTTAACATAAATAAGAAAGAGTAGAGGTCCAAGTATGGACCCTTGAGGAACGCCCATTTGACCAGTGATACCAAGTAGTGAAGAGGTAGCATTTCCACAATCCACAAACTGACTGCGCCCTGTTAAAAATGTTTCAATAAGAGAATTTGCAGGTCCGCGTATACCATAACTTTCCAGTTTACAAAGCAAAATTGCATGACAAATAGTATTGAACGCTTTTTATATATCTATAACTATAGTAACCGGAATTTCTTTTTTATCCAAAGTGTCGTGTGTAAACTGCGTGAGTGTCAGAATCGCTTGTTCGATTATCCTTCCTAAACCCAAACTGAAGGTCATTAAAACATCCCCTCGTATCAAAAAACTTCACTATGCGGTTTCTAAAGACATCGTCCAATTACTATTGCGAATTAAGATAGGATAGAGATTGGCCTGTAGTTTGTTGGAGCTTTCACGTTATCACCCTTAGCCTAGTAGGGCTAAAACACGTGCAGAGTTTAAGCAAGTTGGGAAACGTCCACTTGAAAAACATAACTTGAAAACATGAACCAAAAATCCTGTAACATCAGGCATTATCCGTTTTAATAGGCTTTTCGACGAGCCATCCGCACCTTCCGTCTATTTAGGAAGTGCTTCCCCCCTTTTTCGAAAATCAGACAAGTTTTCTCAGGCTCATAGCGTTTAATGGGTAACACTTTTTTTCTATTAAAATTCCATTTTTTAGAGTGTCGGAGACTATTGAGCCGCTTCGCTTCTTAAAATTTGTTACCGCAAACTGTTTGATGATATCGCTTAGCATCACTGTCAGTGCAGCAAGCGCAGAAAAAAATAAAAAAAAATAATATTTTTTATTGAAATTTGAATTTGTTTAAAGGTCTTAAGGTCAGTTTCTTTTCCCCAAGACATTCATTAATAATCAACCAAGTCTTTTTTGGGAACCCTTCAGCATTTTGAAATTCATGAAGATAGTATGACTGCTTCGCTTGTCGCAGTAAGTTTGTCAGCCAATTTCTGTACTGCCGAAATACGGCCTTATTTTCATGCGTAGGATCTGCCATCATGGGCGCCCATATGGGGGGGGGGCAGAGGGGGGGGCTCCTGCCCCCCCCCTCTGGCTGAATGAAAGTGCCTTATTTTTATACTTTTGTTCTAAGATTTCTATTATATAGCATTAAAAGTGCCAATTAGACGAGGTTTGACCCCCCTCGAATTCAGCTTATGGGCGCCCATGTCTGCCATGAATTTCCTGAAGAGGTTATTTTTTATATGGATAGAGGACAGAACAGCAGCTGTAATCCATGGTTTCTTTGGTTTAATATAACGCCTAGCTTGCCGGCTTGATAAAGGACATGCCTTATTAAGTACTATTTCGAACTGGTGGATGAAGTACTCAGTAGCTTTGTCCACGTCGTCACATTCTAAGCAGGGAGACCGGCCGACTTGGGACAGTAAACTTTTCAGTTTATCAATCGAAGTAGCTTCTAGTCTTCTTGACCACAAAGAAGAGGGTTTCGGGGGGGGGGGGCATTTGAACGTCGCAGAGGATCATAAAATGGTCAGAAGTATCTTCAACTATAACGTTACAACCCAGTGTCTCGAAATTTGTGAAAATATTGTCAATTAACCACGCTCACGACTCCATGATTCTCGTCGGGATCTGGTATGTTGGAAGCAAACCCGCGGACATACAAATCGTAACAAAGTCTACGGCAACATTATTCGAAAGCATTGAATTCACATCCCTATGTACATTACTAATATCAATATCAAAGTCACCCAACAACATTAACTTACATTTTCTTTGGGTCATCAGCAAGCTTAAGTTCATCGAACTTTTCAACAAATTAATTGAAAAAACTGTTTCCACAAAATAATTTTTTCAAAGAAAAGTAAAGAACTCCATTTAACCAAAAATGAGCAAAAATAAAATCAAATAATCCACTAAGCGTGAAACTACCACAAATCAGCATTGATAAATAAATGAAACCAAAAATGAACAGAAATTACAATAAGTAACCGAGTCAAACTCAAAACGAGCAGAAATTAACATGAGTAGGGCTCAAAACCCCCAATACCTTCCCAAGGCCAGAACATAATTTGCACTTTACTGAAAAAAATATAAATGTTTTTACTTTGTAACTTTAATAAATCAAATAATATTAATATTTTGATTAATAAATATCAATATATGTAAATTAAACTGACAATGCATATTCATTTGTATTCAAATGAGCAGAAATTAACATGAGTAAGGCTCAATACCTTTATGCCTCCCCAAGGTCAGAAAATAATATTCAGATTACTTAAAAAAATTTAAAAGTTTTTACTTTTACAACATTTATAAATCAAGTGATATTAAGATTTTGATTAACAAATATCAGTATATGTATATTAAACTGACAATAATCATTCCATTTGTATTTTTTTTAGTAAAGTGCCAATTATGTTCTGGCCTTGGGAAGGCATAGGAGTTTTGAGCCCTACTTAATTTCCGCTCGTTTTGAGCTTGACTCGGTTATTTATTGTAATTTCTGTTCGTTTTGGGTTGTATTTATTTATCGATGCTGATTTGTGGTAGTTTCACGTTTGGTAGATTATTTGATTTTATTTTTGCTCATTTTTGGTTTATTGGAGTTCTTAACTTTTATTAGAAAAACTTATTTTGTGGAAAGTTTTTTTAATTAATTTCTGTCTGTTTTATATTGACATAGTCTTTTCAGTGAAAAATGAAATAATAGTTTAAATCTTTTCTTTTTTTTAAAGAGTTTATAGTTTTGCCGGCTATTTGTATGCTGGAGAAAATTGTTCAGCAATTTTTAACAACATGCACCCTTTTAAAAATCTGGACACAAATAGTAGTGTTTAATTTAGTTTCTACCTTTTCTATACCTCTTTTATTTGACCTGAAATAGCAAACTTGATACGCAAAAAAATCTGTTTACTTTCTTTGATAGCTTGCATACACTTACGCTATTTTGATTTGGTTAAATTTTCAGAGCAGAAGTAGCCCCAAAAATTTGAATATAATACCCTCAGTCTTGGGATACTGCTGATATGTCTTATTGAGAATTAGCATTAACACAGTGCATTTTGATTTAATCTCAACTTACAACCTTTGCCCTAGGGAATCTGGGGGGTTTGCTATCCTTAAATACATAATTTCCTGAACTTTCAACTACGTTGAACAAAATGGCTATCTCTAAACTTTGATTGAATATGTTTAGGGAAATGGTGGACGTGAGAGGGGGGGGTCCATAACTCTCCACTCACTTTCGACTATCAAAAAGGGCCATTTCAATTTCCAAACAAATGAACCCTTTTTGAAATTTTTACAACAACTTTCTATATAAACCTCATATGCCCCCAGGGCATAACTTACAACCCTTGCCCAGCGAGCTTTGAGGGGGTTATCCTCCTCAAAGACCTAATGTCCAGAACTTTCAATTAATCTGCGCACAATGGATAGGTTAAATTCTGATTGGATGTGTTAGGGGAAATGGTGGGCGTGAGAGGGGGGTTAGTTGCCCTTTATTCACTTTCGACTATTAAAAGGGCACTAGCCCTTTCAATTTTCAATTGAATGAAGCCTTTTTGATGTTTTTACAACATCGCTTTCTATAAAAAAATTATATGCTCCCAGGGCATAACTTACAACCCTTGCCCTGACGGGTGTGGGGGGGGAGGTTGTCATCCTTAAAGAGCTAATTTCCAAAACTTTCAACAACGTTGAATAAAATGGCTATCTAAAAATTTTGATTGGATGTGTTTGGCGAAAAGGTGGGAGTGAGAGGGGGGTTAGTTGCCCTCATATCACTTTCGACTATTAAAAGGGCACTAGAACTTTGAATTTTCAATCGAATGAGCCCTTTTTCAAGTTTCTACCACAAAGATTTTAATAAAAACTTTATATGCCCCCAGGGCATAACTTATAACCCTTGCCCTGAAGACTGGGGGGGGGGGAGGTTGTCATCCTTAAAGAGCTAATTTCCAAAACTTTCAACAACGTTGAATAAAATGGCTATCCAAAAATTTTGATTGGATGTGTTTGGCGAAAAGGTGGGAGTGAGAGGGGGGTTAGTTGCCCTCATATCACTTTCGACTATTAAAAGGGCACTAGAACTTTGAATTTTCAATCGAATGAGCACTTTTTCAAGTTTCTACGACAAAGATTTTAATAAAAACTTTATATGCCCCCAGGGCATAACTTATAACCCTTGCCCTGAAGACTATGGGGGGAGTGTCCTGATCAAAGGTATAATTTCCTGAACTTTAAACTGCGTGGAACACAATGGCTATCTCAAAATTTTGATTGGATGTTAGGGGAAATGGTGGGCGTGGAAAGGGTATTAGTTGCCTTCCAATAACTTCGAATATTAGAAAGGGCACTGGCCGTTTCAATTTTCAATCGAAAGAGCCCTTTTTGCAGTTTCTGCGACAACGCGTTCTACAAAAACCTTATATGCCCCCTGGGCATAACTTAAAACTCTTGCCCTGAGGGCTGTGGGGGAGTTTCCTCTTCAAAAACATAGTTTCTATCTGGAAATTAACAACGCTGAACAAAATGGCCCTCTACAAATTTTGATTGGATGTGTTTTGGGAAAAGGTGGGCGAGAGATAGTTGCCCTAAAATAACTTTCGACTATTAAAAAGGGCACTAAACCTTCATAATACCCTCAGTCGTTCTTGGGATACTGCTAAGATGCCTTATTGGAAATTAGCATTAACACAGTGCTTGACTTACTTTTGACTTAAAGCTCTTGCTCGGCAGCGTCGCCAGCGTACAGGGAACCAGTCGTCAGCACCGTCAGTCTTCTCCGGAGTGGTCGGTTCAGGGCAAGGGTTGTCACTTCAGCCGGGTTGATGTTTCTGGAGGCGAGCCGATCACGGATGACGTCCGCCCATCTAGTGCGTGGTCTTCCCCTAGGATGCCTCCAGCCGTTTGCAGCTGGGTCGAAATCGAAGATGAGCCGGGCGGGTGTTTGGGCAGGCAGACGGAGCAGATGACCATACCAACGCAGCGAGCGAGACTCAAGCTGCTCGGACAGGGGTGGGAGTTTGAAGGACCTGGGGATTTCTGAATTTCGTTCCCTGTCGGGCCATCGGGAGCGTTTGATTTTTCGGAGGTGTTTCGTCTGGATGGCATCTACCTTCAGCGTCTGTGACTGAGTCAGCGACCAAGTCTCAGCAGAATAGAGCATAATGCTGGCAACCAAAGCAGAATATATTCGTGCTTTGGTGAGACGGCTGATCTGGGATTTATGGAAGACTGTTTTTAGAAGGCGACCGAAGACAGAGTTTGGTTTTGCCGCTCTTGCTGATATTTCGGCATCTAGGCGTCCATTTGAGCAGACAATTGAACCAAGGTAGGTAAACTGCTTGACTACCTTTACAGTCTGGCCACAAATTTCCACAGATGACAGAGGGTTGGACGGCGTTTTCTCAATGGGCATTATCTTGGTCTTCAACCAATTTATTTTCAGACCGAATTTTTGAGTCGCAGAAGCCAGTGTTTCCAGTGTAGTATTGAGGTCACTAATGTTTTCGCATATTAGCGCTACGTCGTCGTCAAAGTCAACGTCTGAAAGAACTCTTCCAGCAAACTCTATGCCAAACGACTGCACCTTCTGTGTTTTATTCAGGATGTGGTCAATTACACAGTTAAAGAGCTCAGGTGCAGCGGCACATCCTTGCCGGACACCATTTTTAATTTTGAAATATCCAGAAGGCCGTCCATTTACAATCACCGCACTTTCAGTGTTATTATACAGTTCTTTGAGGAGACGGACGATTTTCGTGGGTACGCCAGTAGACTGGAGCATTAGCCATAGTGACTGCCTATCGACAGTGTCGAAGGCAGATCGAAAATCAACAAAGGCAGTGTGCGCCTTCCTCTTATATTCAAGAGTTTTCTCTACTAGCTGTCTAATCGTATGGATTTGCTCGGTGGTGGACCTGCCTGGCATGAAGCCAGCTTGCGGGGGGAGACGTCAGGGCATGGAGGTATCTTGTTGCCGTTTGAGAAGCAGCATAGCGAAGAGCTTTCCAGGAACTGAGAGTAAAGTTATGCCACGATAATTGATACATTCTGCTTTGCTCCCCTTCCTCTTGTAGACTGGCACAAGTAGGCTCTTCTTCCAGTCTGAGGGGATTTTTTCAGAGTGCCACACAAGGTTAAACAGCATTTGTAGCCAGAGGATCATGGCTGGACCCCCATTTTTAAGGAATTCCGATGTTAGGCCACATATTCCTGGCGCTTTGTTGTTCTTTAGCTTGCGGGTGGCAGCTTTTATCTCCTCAGCTGTAAATTCAGGACCATCAGGAGCAGGTATGGTAGTAGCCGCAGCAACTGCTAGCTCATGGTCTGTCTGGTGGATCTGAGTTGAGCAGCTTCTCAAAGTGGTCCTCCCACTGGTGGAGGCATTGTGATTGGTCGTAGATATTCTCACCGCTAGCGCTTCGAAGGTATGGCGTAGTTTGAGTGTGCTGACCTGACAGCTCACGAAGAATCTTGTAGGTGGCCCCACTGTCCTTTTTCTTGGCGGCCTCTTGCAGTTCGGATGCCTTGCTGTCAATAAAAGCCTTGCGGTCTTTATGCAACATGGAATTGCGCTCTTTGTTTAGCAGTCTGTATGTAGCCATGTCCCCGCCAAGACGTGCTTCTCGCCTGAGCTCTATGGTGGCAAGGGAGTGATTACTGATCCAGTCCTTTTTCTTCCGTTGCCTCATTCCAACAACGTCAGTTGCTGCCGCAAGAGTGTTCTCTTTGAAGGACTTCCATGCAAATTCACTATCATCGCATTGGCCAAGGACCTCAAATCCGTTGGATATCTCCACATGGTACCGCTCAGCCAGAGCGGGGTCCTGTTGGATGCGACCGGCATCAATTTTCCGAGAAGACTGGCTGTTCTTCATAGCTTTGAGGCGGATCTTAATTTTGGCTGCTACCAGCCGGTGGTCGGTGTTCCCGAGCTCGGCGCCACGGTAGGTGCGGCAATTCTGGACAGACGACAGCCATCGTCGACGTACGATGATGTAGTCGAGCATATTCTTTGTTGATCCATCATTGCTATACCAGGTGTACTTGGCTATACTTGGTCTCTGGAACCATGTGTTCGCAATCGTTAGATTGTGGGTCAGACAAAAATTCAGCAGCCTCTCTCCATTATCGCTTAGGCTATCCACTGTAACAGGTCCAACAGCGAGATCCCACAGGCCTGATTCGTTTGAAACACTTGCATTCAAGTCTCCTAGGAGGAGGAGGTAGTCATGGGGAGGTACAGAAAATAGTTCAGAACTAAGCAGGTTATAGAAATCGTCTTTGTCTTCTTCATCAGCGTCGTTTGTTGGGGCATAGCACGTAATGACAGTTATTTTGCCGTGCTTCCCATCCAGTCTTGCGGTCAGGAGTCTAGGCGATACTGGTTTGAATGACAGGGGGGCCCTACGTGCAGCACTGTTCAGTACTAGGCCAACGCCTCCTCTTCTTTGGCTACCGCCAGACCACAGCAATGTGCGTCCTTCACCAATGTCCTCTTCACCATGTCCAGGGAGGTGTGTTTCGGTGACTCCAGCTATTGTGACTTTATATTTTTTTAGTTCTTTTGCTAAAAGAAGCTTCGAACCAGGTTGGTTCAGCGTCAGGACGTTCCAGGTGGCCACATTGGTGCCACCTTGGTCAACGATGTTCAGAGGGGATTTTCCTTGGGCGGTCCGAGGTCGATACAGGGTTTGAGATGATATATCCGAGGCTGAATTTCTGGTTCCATTCGTAGCAATAGAAGTTTCGGGAGGAGGGCTGCCAACCCAACCTGCCTGCCCTCCAATCACTTTCAACTATTAAAAAGGGGACTAGCCCTTTCTATTTTCAATCGAATGAGCCCTTTTCGAAGTTTCTACGACAACTCGTTCGATACAAAGTGCCCAGGTCGAAAAAATAATAATACATTGTATCCACATCGCTCTTTACTATAAAAATGCAAGCCTTCCAGTCACTTTCGACTATTAAAAAGGGCACTAGCCCTTTCAATTTCCAATTGAATGAGCCCTTTTTGAGTTTCTACGTCCACGCTTCCTATAAACACCTTATATGCCCCGAGGGCATAAATTACAACCCTTGCCACGAGGCCTGTAAGGGGGTTGTCAGCCTTTTCAATTTCCAATCAAATTAGCGCTTTTTGAAGTTTCTACGACAACGCTTTCTATAAAAAAAAAACTGATATGCCCCCAGGGCATAACTTACAACCCTTGCCCTGAGGGCTTTGGGGGGGGGGGGGTAGTTTCATCCTCAAAAACATAATTTCAGGACTTTTTAACTACTTCGAACAAAAGGGTTATCTCAAAATTTTGATTGGATGTGTTTGGGGAAACGGTGTGTGTGAGAGGGGGGTTTGTTGCCTTCCAATTACTTTCAACTATTAAAAAGGGCACTAGCCCTTTGAATTTCGAATCGTATGAGCCCCTTTTCAAGTTTTTATGATAAAACTTTCTATAAAAACCTTATATACCCCCAGGGCATAACTTACAACCCTTGCCCTGAAGACTGTGGGGGAGTGTCCACCCCAAAGATATAATTTCCAGACCTTTCAACTGCGATGAACAAAATGGCTAGTAGTAAGGGTGTGCACAGTATCAACCCTACATTCAACCCTACAAGAATATTGTCAAAAGTGTAATAGATTGAAAACCTACATGAAAATATACACATGAATTGCGCAAAAAAAACCCATGCTTGAGACACTGTATTTACACGTGAA
>NC_142814.1:8006195-8054522 GCF_049724085.1 Artemia sp. Qi Xiang Cuo
AAACAAAATGTTTTTAGAAGGAATATTAAGAAAGGAACATGTATTGAATTGATAAAATAAAACCTTTGAATAATATTGGTTGGTGTTGAGATATATATAAAGTCGAAAAGTAATTTCGGGAGGGGAAAAAAAATGTGCACTTGTACTTGAAAAAATGCTATAATCAGGAATATTAAGAAAAAGAACTTGTATTGATTGATAAAATAAAACCGTTGAATAATATTGGTTAGTGTAGGGATATAAATAAATTCGAAAGTAAGGCTGGGAGGCGGAAAAGACGTGTACTCCAATTTGAAAAATGGATTTAGGACGAACATATTACCTTTTAGGGATCTCCAACATGCTGAACATGAACCAAAATAATGAAAAATTGTTACGTGCTTGCATTTAACCTAGTCTAAAATAACCTTAAAAGGTCTAAGAATCTCAATTAAAATTATACTTTCAGATTCAGCAGGTCGAAGAACACTCTATCATTTTTAGACGCTATACTCACATATTATGTTTAATTTTAGACGCTAAACCAACTTATAATTTACATCGAATTCAAATCTTACAAAGTATATATTTAAATTATTATTTTTTTGATAATATTGATACAACAGATGAATTCATTAAATCTAATATTAAAAAAGATATAAACATTGTTTATATAAACCATTCTTTTTTAATTTATAAAAAATTTAATATTCTATAACACGAAAGACTAACAAACCGGGTCAAGGTTTTTTTCTCGTCATGGTATACGGATTATCCAACTTCCTCATCTTCATATATTTCTCGGTTATTTTATATGTGTCACACGCAGATCAGCTTTGTATATCACATCCGGGTTAGTGAATTTATGTAAAAATATTTCGTTGGAAATTCAGTATTATGTGTCAGTTAAGTAATTTAAATATCATAATAAGAAAAATCTTCTTTCTAGTATCAAAAAAAAATGTTTTTTAGGAAGCTTCTTTGTTTTTCATGTTTTGTACAGTGCCTTTTTTTTCAAAGTTGGTTTGTTTGTGCATGTGTTTTATTTTTATGAATATTGGAGTTATAAAGTGAATGCTTTAGTAAATAGTGATTATGATAAGTGACGGGATTTTTTTTTTATTTTTGTTTTTATGTTTAACAAATTAAAAATTTAAAATCTCAAATATAAATATTTTGTTAAGTTTATAAAAATTTTATACAATGAAAACATCATTCATTAAAAATGTTTAAATAAATCTAATAAAAAACATTATTAATAACAAATCAAAATAATTTGTTATACGCACTAATAAGGGTAACATGCACGAGTATAATTATCCATAAAAAATCAGCAGCGTTTATTCTCCCTTGTGAGTATCATAAAATTGATGAATCTGAGATTGTAATGAAAAATCCCTCACATATACCCTATTGATATCAGTGTACTAAATCGATATAGGTGCCCAACTCTCCTTATTTTTACCATTCTCAATGTAGTATTTTCTAAATTTAGAATCTAATACGTTCATTTTTTAACTTACTTACTTCAAAATGTAAAAATGATCGGCACACCGCACGTTTCCCATCAACTTGCCCCCCCCCCAGGGATAGGTTACGCTAATCATGGCATCAGGATTTTCGCGGGGGTGTGAGGTACTATGTTGCAGGCTAGTTTTCTTAACCCCATACTAATCCACTATAATTTAGCTAATTGTTTTTTTTAATTTTATATTTCGGTCGATTATTTATTTCTTTATAGAAAATGGATTTACAATCCACTGTCATATATGGCGCTCGGTCTATTTCGACGTTCTAGAATGATGACTAAACACAAAAAAAAGCAGAGTTGCTACGATACATACTAAACAGTTTAAGTACAGATATGAACAAATATTAAACTTTTATTCTCAGTACGAAAAAAAGTAAAAATTAATCAAATATCTTTTGAATGCACCTTTAATTTTATTTTAACTGTCTCGTAAAACACAATATATATAACCACGGTCATGACATTAAAATTTTTGTTAATCCCGCTAAGATTCAAAAAAAACGAAACTCGAGAAAAGAAATATAAAGTATTGTATTTTTATATATTTAATTCGTATTTATTCCATTCAATAAGAAACTTATTATAAAAATATATAATTAAAAATAAAAACTAAAAACTCAACTCGGAACACATTTTTGTATATTATGTTTCTTAAGATCACTTATTTATAACTCAGATAAAACAAATAAAGTAAATATGTTTGTGAACATTAGCACTTTCAACAGTCAAAAAATTTAAATTAAACAAATGTTTGAAAGCTTTTAAATAAAAACTGAATAAGAATGAAGTATACTAAATTACTCTATATGGCCCTGTTTAGGAAAATTTTTTAGTGCTGGACAACAAATTCATCCAGCCATGTTAAAAATTATCCAGGCCGCGGTAAACCCCACCAACCACCTTAATTAGCCCACACGACCATATATCAGGAAACCCCCCTACCCCCCCCCCCTCTCTGTGGAATTCATCGTCTGGTAACGCTGCACTATTAGGACAGTTTTTTTTTTCTATTAATTGAATTTTTTTGTTTTCGACCCTTTATTTGTTATCAAACCATTTCTTTTTAACACTTTAAATTAAACACACGTTATTATCAATTATTTTGTTAAAAATTAAAAATTTTAAAATGTTAAATTATTAAAATCTAGTTGTAGGAAGTTTGTTGCAAAAATGATCGAGGATTTTAGTTACTATCAAAAATTACTATTTATTTTGATAAAAATTTGCTAAGGACCGACTCACAACGAAACACACAAACAATAGAAAAAGTATACGTCAGATTATTATATATAGAACTCAAGGTTTAAAAGTACGAAAATAACTAAAATAGTTTAGTACAACATTTCTTTTGTAATTTAAAATATTTTTAAGTTTTTTTTTATTTAATAACCACTAATTATTAATTTTTATACTGTTTAGCTGTGATGTTTCAAAATTTAACGAGGGATTATTATCATCCGTTAGATGCTGAATTTTTACTTTTATTTAAGTTTTTTTAATTACTATAAACCAATTTGTCTTTGTTAGAAATTTTATCTTATATTTTGCTAATGATCTCTCTTTAATAATATAATAATTACTATTTAAATTTTTAAACTTTAATAAAATTAATTAGTTCATACAGTTATATTTATTTATATTTGATAAATAGAAAAGATAGATTTGCATTACGAAAGATTGCTAAGTTCATCAAAAGAAGCAACAAGGTTAACCTATGAATTGTTATTTAGTATTTTTTCTGTATATAGGTTTTTATTAAATTACTAGTAAGCCTTATATAATAATTTAATTTTAAATATAAATCACAATTTGAACTAATCCTGTTTTTTTATATCAGTCTAACTGGAGGCCCTCACAATCTATTTCCTCATTACATTCTATTTTCCGAAATACCAAAGCCGAGACTTAACTAGTTAAGCCAATATTAAGCTTTTTAGAGTAAGGTATTTTTATTTATTATAAAATTAGTGTTTTTTTTGTTAGCGTTTCGAATCGACTAACAGTTTTATTAAAAAAAGAAAAAGAATATAAATCATGACTATATTTATAAAATTCCAATATAGGCAATTTTAAGAGTACTTTAATAAATGCATTATATAAAGTTCACTAATACATTAATAACGTTATAACGATAAAAGTATTGAATTTACATAACGGAATTTTTTACTTAAAGTGTAGCCGAAAGTGCTATTTCTTTGTCTACTTTTTATCATACAGTTACACAAAAAATATAACATTTAATGAATTTTCAGTTAGATAAATTATTTAAATCAAAAAAGGAAAGAGAGAGAAATCAACAAAAATATGTGAAAAAGAGTACTAAAAATCTGATAACAGTTCGATAGCTACTTAAATACTAATTTTTTTTTATTAACTATTCCAACTAACTTAGTGAATAAAAACAAAGAACTGAATAAAATAGCAAGTTACTACTATGTAAAAAAGATATTAGAGATCCATGAAAAAAAGTTAAGCCTGGTAGGAAGTCCTTTATAAAGTTATAATTACAATAAACACTAGACCAACTATAGTACTTTTTCAGATTAAAACCGATTGAAAAGAAGGTAAATCAATACGCGTATAATGTGTAGAAAGAACCCTTGATTGAGTGCTTAAGGTGATTTCGATTTTCATAAACAATTGAGCTATTTTAGATTAAAGCAATATTTTTTTTTTATTTAAAAAATTGCTAGAAAGGTTATTTCAAGTCAATTATGTATAGTAAAGTTAATATTGGATCTGATGGTAGTAAATAATGCATTGAATCTCACTATAGTGATTTTGTTTTTATTCGTAGTTACATTATTTTTATAAGATTATTTTGATTAAAAAAAAAGTTATTATTATTTTTTGCATTTTAATACTAGTAATATAGTTTCAAATAAAAAAAATGCCAAAAAAAGCTTAGTTTGGTTTTTTGTGGTATTCTAAATAAAATACTAAGTCTTTCTATGATAAAATAACAAAATAATTGTCGATACTTAGCTTTATCACATTAGCTTTTGTTTTTATTATTTATGTAGTCGTATTAAATTATATTAAGATAGTTATTTTAATTTTTATAGCAACCATCTTTGTAGAAGCTACTTACAAAATTTGAAATTAATTGGTTCAAGGTGATGAGTTATAATCTGTTTTATTATAAAATATAACGAAAGTATATATTTCTGTTAGAAATAAGACCATAGAAACAACTTGACCAAGGAATACATATAATCTTATATGAAACAATCAAATATTCTATAAATTTATATCTTTGTTAGAAATGTATATTATTCTAATTTTATTTTTAAATTTGTATATATAAATATATATTGTACCGTTAATTTTTCATATGGCTAAGAGATTTTTAATAATAAAATTATAAAAAAAAATTAATATACAATTATTTGATAAAAATGATCTAGTAATATGTCCAAACAGACGGTGTAAGAATCAATTCCTGATTTTCTTTTGTATAACTTGTCGCTCGAAAAGAGAAAAGTTATAATAACAACATATTTAAGAAGAAGATAAGTGAAATAGCCACTGAAAAGAAAAAATAAGAGGTGCTTAATTATTATAGTTATGCAATTTCTGACAATTAGTACACATTTTTGGTCTATTTATCGCGAAGAATCTTGGATAGCCAGATAACTACATTTACTATTTGCACTGCGTTCACATCAACAGGAGTCAACAGTGTTCACCTACCCTCTATCCCATATGAGCTAAGCCACGGGATATATACAGGAAGATAGAGCACACTCAGTAATTGAGAAAAAACCAACAGCCACAAATTGTATAGGTAGACGTGATTCAGACCAAAAAATTCCATCAAAACCCCAGCACTACCGACACACAAGGACGGCGGCAAAGCGCGTCAACTGGTGTGTAATGTGCAATTATATTGGTTTATCGTTGGTTCCATCTTCAGAATCTCGCACAGAAGCACTGACTTTTATCGTAAGTCTAATTAATCAATATAAAGCATTTTATACCCAGTCAGTATTCACGAACAATTAATCTTAAAATGTTATTTATAACAAATTTGTTTTTTATTGCAATCCCGTACTAAGGTAAACGCCCAACCATACATTTTTTTTGTGAACCACACCTTACCCCCCCCCCGCCGGGCCGGGGAGCGGCCTGGAATGAGCAGCCTCTCTCCTCACTGATAGTTCGTCACCACGAACTGTTTGATATATATATATATAGAGAGATATATATATATATATATATATATATATATATATATATATATATATATATATATATATATATATATATATATATATATATATATATATATATATATATATATATATATATATATATATATATATATATATATATATACATCTCCAGGGAATAAACTCCTAAATATTAAATCCTCGATATCATGTTCGTAGATCCAACTCTAGTTAAGGAGGATAATGAAAAGTCCATTTAATCAATACATTGAGGACAAGGACGATATTTTTCACTTTAATGGTTTTATTTAGTAAATTGATAGAAGATATATAATAACAATAGATAAAACAATGTTACAGCCAGCATTTAATCACCATGAAAGCATAAATTAAATTAATTAATATAATATGTTTTTGAAAAAAAAATGACGTTATATGATTAATAGTATAAGAGATTTAGAGTTTAATATTATGCAAGAAAAATTATAAATTAATCCTAATTTTTTTAGTGCACGAATTTTTTAATTATAAATTTTTTCCGTAACTAATGTGTATATATAAAGAAAATAGCAAGTATACTTATAAATAGTACAAAAAATAAATTATTAGTAAGTATTTTGTAATTTATTATGTAGATTATTTAAATTTTAGCTGATACTAAAACTTAAACTGAAGTTTTCTAAAGGCGATGCAGCTTCGTCCGATTTGATATTTCCATATTCCTAAAATACTGAAGCTTCTAACGATTTAACATCATTATCGATGCTCGAGTCTCCGCATAAATAACTATGACCGTCTTGGTTATCTAACACTTCGTAAATACTAAGGTAATTGTCATCTATAATCATATTCTGTTTTAAAATTTACTAGAAAAAAAAATATAAATAAGTTCAAATAAGGAGCCATCTATATGCAATTTGTATATAAGTGAAAAGGAGAGCATAAAAAAAAGAAGAGCCAAAACTATTAAAAATTACTTATGTATACTAAAAATACATATGAGTTTACAAATACACTCACATTATTCTTAAATTTGCTAATAATTCTGACTGATACGATAGAAATTTTATCATGTCGATATTTAACTAGATGACAATTATTTAAAAAAATTGATATATAATTAAAAATAAAGAGATTTTGGAGTAATCTATAAATATTAATTGTGTCCCTGAATCATAATTCATTATTGAATTTTCCATGAATGTTCTTGTAATCTATGAATTCAATCTTAATAAAACACTAGCGTTATTTGATGTACTTCTCATAAACAGAAGACCACCGAAATAAAATTTTATTACCGGACAAAACCGTCATAATCCCGGAGGGTGATCGTCGTGACCACCACTCCCCCTGAAACATTTTTTTTTTTAATAGCGACTTTATTATGACAAGTTTTCCTTTTTTTTTTTTTACACGTTTTCAATTGGATACAATTTATGTGAACGTACATTTGCCCAGGCCATATTAATGGTCGTTCACGATGTAAGGAAAGGAATGCCCGTTAGTCCTCACTGGAAAGCTTATATTGTCTATTTGTTAATATTCTTATTCAAAAAATGATAAAAGGTGAAAAATGTCAATCCTATACTTACTCTCTCAATGACAGATTCTCGGGAGTGTGCAGTTTTAGGAATCTCACTCGCACCCATATTCTAATAGTTAAACTCATCATCTCGTTAAAGATACATTTCTTGTGTACTAGACCCTCCATAGAAAAGATCGGCGCCTAATTGGTTCTCAACTGAAATTAAAGATTGATTTTTCAATTTTTATTTATTAACCATCATCATACATTTAAGTAGAGAAAAGAAAATTTTTAAAAATTAAAATTGTTAGTCAATAACCGTAATAATTAGTCATTAGTCAATATATGATACAAGATATTATCAAAAGTAACATAATCATTTATTCTAAAATTTCAAAAATTTTTAAAAAAGGAAAAAAAACAACAAACACGAGAATTATACATATTTTAAACATAATGACATTTTAATAGACCTAAACATATTGTTGTTCAAGTGTTATTAAAATATAAATACCATTATAATGTTTAAAAATTTTAAATTGTGAATATATAGCCAACATTGAAGACGCTTAAATTTTAATACAATTACAAGTTTTTATAAATATGTAGTGACATGTAACTTAGTTGGTGTCAAGAAAGAAGAAAATAATAATAATAATAATAGTATAAATCTTGTATCCATAGTCTGTAAAATTATAATTATAGATTGTACAGTTTTTCTAAATTAAAATATTTGTACAATCGGGGAATAGTATGTGTTTATTAACTAAAACCGTTTGATTGGACTATTCTTGAAAAAAGTAAAAAAGCATTAGTATATAATAAATAAACTGACACCGAGCCTAAAGCTGAAAACTTCTTGGAAGTTATTTTGTACTAGAGCACTGTCACCGGATCTTCGTATGTTGATAAATTTTGGAAGTAATTGGACATTCGGGAGCGGTCTAAAAATGGCTTACAAATTTGTCTGGCGAAATTAAAAAGGACTCACAAATTTATCTGGCAAAAGTAAAAATGGCTCACAAATTTATCTGGCGAAAGTAAAAATGGCTCACAAATTTATCTGACGAAAGTAAAAATGGCTCACAAATTTATCTGGCGAAAGTAAAAATGGTTCACAAATTTATCTGGCGAAAGTAAAAACGGTTCACAAAGATTTTCTTAGGGGGGGGGGGGGGGTATACACAAAAAAAGACTCAAAAACCCATAAAAAAAATTGTTTATATCCATTTTTGTTATGTTTTACAAGCCAGAAAACATTTCAGGGGGGTGGGGGATCATACATCCCTAACGCCCCCCCCCCCTGGGTATGCCTTGACCTTTGTTAAGGAGAAGTTAAGGACGCCCTTAAGAAGTTAAGAAAAAATTTTATTTGTTTGTAGAAAAAGTGGGTTTTATTTTTAAGATAAGTTTTACAATTCTAAATTAATTTAATTCCGGGGTGTTTCAAGATTCAATACACATGAATTGAAATATATGGTTTTTTTAATATGTTTCGAGTATATTATATAAGGATCTATTGTGTCAAAACAGCTACCTAAAAAATTTTATAAATAAAGGTATTAAAGTTCCACGAAAGTTTGAGTGAACTGTTTTTATTTAGATAACTATGGTACTTATTTTTGTCCGACGGTTTGATCAATGTTTGTTTCTTTTTTTAAATGTCAAATTTGCGATTAACTTGTGAAATAATTTTAACTGTAATTTATTTTACATACATACAATTCACCCTTCACTATAAAAAAAGGTAGATTTAGTAGAATTTAATATTTAAATTATTTTACTGATATATTATTCTAGAACGAAAGTTCTGGCGTACCTTTATATTCTTTTTAAATAATATTATAGTTACAATATGTATATAATGACATGTGTGTGTGAAAAATAGATGGCAGGATATTTTTTAAAATGATAAAATTTTTTAGATTATTATGTTAGAAAAAGTTCTAAAGGTGAGCAATCTTTCATTTATGATTAACTTTTACTAAATGATAAAATATTCTTTTGCTTTTTTTTTATCTAAACCAAAAAAGTTTTAAATCGTACCAATATCTCTAAAATCAAAATATAAAAAAAACAAAATATTATTTTTTATAAATAAATATGATTCTTTTTCAGTCTCAACTTTTCCTATCATATTATTAAACATCATTACCTAGCTTATTTTATATATTATTTAGTCATGATTCAAATAAATTTTTAAAATTAAAAACTATACTTACCGTTTTAGGAGATTGCTTCTTTGTATTATTTAACTGTTTTTTCACAATAAGAAGAAGAATTCTAATTAGAAGGAAAGTGCTGTAATTTTCGTTTTACTATATGACTTTTTCATAGTCCATAAATTGTTATTCTTTAAAAAGTAATTAAAATTAAAATATGTTTTCACTTATTATTTTTTTCATAATTAATTGATTTTTATTACGTAGACGACGATAAATATGCAAACGAATAATAGAATATTCTTCGTTGTAATATTCATTACAGCAGCAACATTTTAAGAAATTTACAATAAAATTTCTTGTGATATATTTTTCTCGATTTATCAGCAGTGTACCGAACCAATCGTGCTCAACCCCCTCCTCTGGGCAATACTGTGGTTATTAATTTGTTGGTGTTGGAGGTTATCCCAACGGTCGGTTTACGAGTTGATATGCTATGCAGAGTATTCTTTTATTTTTGTCTTACATATCATGAATCTTTTACCATAAAAGGACTCTCCATACAAAACCGTCCCCCCGGCCACCAACAGCCCGATACCGTTAGTTGACTCACTTAATCCCACAACTACCGTGTCAAGCTAACTAACTCAAATCTACGAATATAGTTAAATTTCGGAAACTAGTAAAATTAGTAGCGTTGGGGCTCATATCACTCTAGCGGTTCATTGATTTCCAGACATCCTTTCTCGCAGCTCCAAAAAAAGGAAAAAATCTCCCCAATCAAAAGTATCTCCCCTCCCCCTGCCCAAGCTTCTCCTTCTCACAACGTATTAAATTACATCAAAATCTTTCCTTATACCACAAGTTATATGCCAGATAATAATAAAAGCCTGGTTTGCAATGTTAGACTTGTTAAAATAAAGGTTCTATGTAAACATGAACATTGATTAATATTCTCTTTGATATTTAATATATAAGAAATCAGCAGATATAAGACTACTAAAAAACTATATTATGTCTATAAAACTTAACTACTCTAAATTTTCTAAAACAACATAAAATAATACAATATTATTTGAAAATCTACCCCAATAACGCAATAGTCTTTTTTTACAAGAATGTATAAATGTGATAGCTTTAAACATACTAACTTTTGTATATTAAAAAAAACTTTGTCCTACATAATAGCCTTTAATCCACAAACTAAACACTTTATGGGTTAGAATTAAATATAATAAATTTCTAAAATACAAATAAGAAAATTAATTGCCCATAAAACCAAACACGGATATACGCCCACATTCTCTATATGTAAAATATTATCTATCTCTAGAACTCACAACACCAACCTCATGCAAACCTCACCTCGCCTGTTGTACTTTTAAAGGCTCCCATCTAAATAACTGACAACTTGCACAAACACCCAGACCACATGTATCAATTTCGATGTCCTACGTGACTACCAATAGATCACTATGCCCTTCATATAGAAAAAGAGGACTAACACTTCAAACAGCAACAGAGAAGGCCATTCTATACCCTTTTGCAGCTATGAAAGCAAATGCTGCCCAACCACACGAAATATAACCCATAATGAAATAAAAAAAAAACTCCCAATGTAACAAGTACCCCTTACAAAACTCCATCCTCTAAGCCCCCTAACTCACATCCATATCAGAAAAAATCACCAAGCCAACAAGCCTCCTCGTCCATTGAGATGAGGTCTGCCTGGCACCCCCTCCCAAGAAGAAACAAACAAAACACTCTATCGGAAATTAATCCCTTAAATTGAACAGTGGAATCACAACATCATATTCATACTACTAATAACCGCCTACTCAGTCTAGACTGTAATGCTGTTCATGCCATGAACATACAACAACTCCAAACCACATAAATCATAGATGAATTGAAAAACACCTACATGCTTCGCCATATGATTATTCAAGAAAAAAAAGATCTTGCTTTACTATTAACAAAGCTTAATATTGATACACAGACATATGAAAAACAAACAACAAAACAACACATATCAATACTCCAGTGAACGTAAAATCACTTACATAAAATAAATTGAACGAAATAATATCTTTTAGGAATAATAAATCCATTGGTATTGCTTGCCTCAAGGAAACTCAATTAACCCAAAATCAACAACTTAAGTCTCTGGGATTTACTCTCCCGAGAAATTAGATATAAGCAGAGAGAAAAGGAGGTTGAGTAGATTTATTAATTAATAATAAAATACAATTCTGTTTCATCAACTTTTCCTGATTTTTTAAATTATGTTTATAAAATTTGTATCAGTGTTTGTCTGACTAATAACAAATAATGAAAAATAATATTTTATAAACCTAATGTCCAAACCACAGATGCCATAGATTTCTTCAGTTATATAAGTAATTCTGATATGTTGAAAAATATCATTATTTGTGGAGATTTTCATGCCCACAGCCTTTTGTGGGCGAATAAACCAGCAAATAAAGCTGGTAAGTTTATTGAGTGTTTGATTTCAAATAATAATGAATTAGCTGTTGCTACCCCTCCAAACCTGAATACATATTTCAACCCCAAGAGTGGCAGTTTCTCTACAACTGATCTACAAATCGGGTCATTACATATTTTGAACAAAATTTATATAAATAAAATTGATAACCTATGTACAGACCACTTTGCCATAGTTTGTTCTCTAAATGAACCTGCTGAAACTCTGTCACATACCTCCAAATGGGACTATGTTCCAAAATAAGCTCAATGATGAAATTACAAGTTTCACCCAAAATTCATGCATCTTAAATTCAATAGCTGACACACATTCTGAAGCTCTGGCATCCATGCTAATAAATACAGCTAATCATACAATCCCCAGGACAACACTCAGGACAACCTTCCCCAAACACACTCCCAAAGTATGGTGGACGAATGAGTGCCAAAATAAATGGAGAACAAAACAGGCAGCTAGGAGAACATTCCTAAAAAAAAGACAGCAACTCAAGACTTGACAAATAGTCATAAAAAACCAGGCTCGGAGGAGAAGGAGCGAACCCCTGTTGGCATAATGTTATAGACTTAACTCCGTTCTTACTTATACTCAGTGGACCGGTTAGGTAAATTATTCGACAGTCAAAATAAACGTTAACGCGTCATATTGTTTCTCCCGTTAAAAAGTGTGACCGTAAATTACAATTATTCAAACAAAAAACCATTTTGAAATTTTGTTCGACGATCGGTTTATATTAATTTATGTAAATTTTTCCTCTGGAGTACCGCGATTGGGGGTGACGTGTGTAGTTCACTTTTAGTCCGATGGCGGTATTATGGGAATTGACCAATTCCATGGAGGGGAATGGGGGAAAGTAGGTGCAATAGACTTTGTGGGTACTGGGAACTTCTTCTGAATATTGGCATACTCATCTGCAATGCCTCTATACTTGGCTGGATTTCTTAGCCAATTATGTAGGGTGTTTGACCTATTTGCTTCAATTTTTTGGAGATATTTTATCAAGAGAAAGCTACGTCTCTCCTTTATTGTTGTTAATCCACTCTCTGTAAGCATAAATCTAGTGCTTGTGGGTTTTCTAAGACCAAATATGAGACCCATTATACCGTTTTGTGTTGTTTCAATTTTTGCATCTAGGTCTTTGCTCATGCACCATAAGCGATGACCCCAGAGTCAATTTGGTGTATTATATGAGACTTATAAAACTTTAGTAAGGTTTTCTCATTACAGCCCCACGGTGCGGAAAGAGGTCTTTAGTATTCTTGATAGTACAGCAAACTTATTTGCTTGGAACGTTTGATTTGTACTATGAGTATTTGCTAAAGTCGGCTACCGGTTCCGATTCCGATTTGAAACCAGTTGAGTAAACTTAAAGGGATATTGAGTAGTGACTTCATATTCTGTCTATTTCTTATGAAGTTTATTCCTTTCAAAGCAGGATTTGTACGGTGCACAGTTTAGGTGTCGGAAATTACGAATCTGTGGAATAGAATCTTTTGATGAATTTTATATTCACGATAAAATGCGTATCTGTACGATTCTCGAACCATCTAGTAATACTCGTTTCTAGTCTTGTGTTTTATTGAATTTGCTTTTCTCGCGCTTAAAAATGTTAGGAATACAGTGAATGCTTATAGAGTACTGACAATGGTTATTGTTTTTTTGTTGCACCTTGTCTGAACAAACACAAATTTATAAACTACTATGTTCTCGTAAGTAGTTTATAAAATTTGCTAGCTTAACATGTAGATGTATTGGGAAAATAGAAGAAGCCCAATAATTAGTATAGCAAATTATGCTTACATTGTTTCCTGTCGTTTTGAGAGAATTGCTAACTGTAATTTTTTTAGTATACTGAAAGAGAGTAGACCTTTAAATCCGATTATATATATTATAATAAGCTAAAGTTAGATGACATTTTAGGGTACTGTGCTATTAAAAGTTGTGAGCTTTGTAACGTGGATTTATAACTTTTGCTAGCGGGGAGTCGGACGATTGTTTTTACAGTGCTAGATCTGGACAAACCATTGATTCACCGAGTTCTGAAAGATCATCAACTCCCTCTGATAGTGGAAGCTGTGGGAAGATTAGTGCCCTTAGTGTTATTTTCAGCAATGTTGACTGTCTAACTTCAAAGTTTCAAGAAATTAAGTGTGTTATTACATCAGGCGGTTCAGATATTTATGCCTTCTGTGAAGTGAAACCAAAAAGGACTGCTATCCCTCTGACGGAACAACAGATACAGATACCGGGATACAAAATAATCAGCAACCTATCAAAGGAGGAAGGAATGGGAATTGTCCTATACATCCGAGATACTTTCCAGGTAAGAAATATTAATATTGAATATGAGCCTTACCTAGAACAAGTGTGGATTTCTATAAACCTACCTGGTGAGCCAATACAGATTCGTACGATTTACAGAAGTCCGAGTTCCCTTAATTTAGAAAGGTCCCTTTTTGAAGTAGTAAAATCAATTGATAGAAAAATTGCGCTGACAGCAAACCTTCTCATAGTCGGGGATTCTAACCTACCTTCTGTCCAATGGATAGATGGCTGTGGCTATTCTGGACAGAAATAAGTTGTACCATTTCTTGAGTGTCTAGCTAACTATTCACTTTACCAAGCTGTAAATTTTCTGACTAGGCACGGGGATGGCCACCCCCCATCTTGGCTGGACCTTTTAATAGTACACGACCATGAAGTGCTCTTAAACGTGGCCCAACTACCACCCTTCGGTGCAAGCGATCACGCTACCATACGATGCTCCCTTAGACTGTATCCAGAAAAATCAGTTTTTACCAAACATGTGTACAGAGATTACCATCTGATGAAGCAAGAGTTGGCGGGGCACGATTGGTCCTTTATCACTGAGAATGATGTTGATAGATCGTGGAATATGATGAAGAAAATACTGCTAGAGGTCTCAGAGAAAAATACTATAGTAAGATGGGCTCGTAAAACCAAAACTCTACCATTTATGACCAAAGAATTGAAGAGAGCAAGAAATAAGAAGAAAAGGTATTGGAGACTATATAAACAGAATATACACAATGAGAACCACTACATAAAATGTACCAAGACACGAAATCAAGTCAGAAATGTATTCAGATAGTAATTTGAACAGCATGAGGAGGCTGTAGCAGCAGCAATCAAGTTAAGTCCAACTCGATTTTGGAATTATGCCTCAGCCAGTAAACCTGGTAGACACTCTGTTATACGACTTAAAGAGAATGACTGTATAATAGATGACCCAATAGAAATTGCCAACGCCGTAAATAGGCAGTTTACATCTGTATTTACTCCACCTGATAATGCCCCTCTTCCAGACCCCCCACCTATACCATCATAACCCCTATGCCCCTGATTACAGTCAATAGGGTAGATGTAGGGGCACACCTAAAAAAGTTGAATCCAAATAACTCGGTGGGACCCGATGATGTACACCCAAGGCTTCTTAAAG
The DNA here is from genome assembly GCF_049724085.1 of Artemia sp. Qi Xiang Cuo. Taxonomy (NCBI): domain Eukaryota; kingdom Metazoa; phylum Arthropoda; class Branchiopoda; order Anostraca; family Artemiidae; genus Artemia; species Artemia sp. Qi Xiang Cuo. The sequence goes on from NC_142814.1 coordinate 8,021,528, forward strand.
AATTGCATGTTGAACTATCAGGCCCGCTTAGTCACCTTTTTCAGAAATCCCTTGATGAACAGTGTATCTCGCAGGATTGGCGCATGGGCCACATAACCCCCATACATGAGGGTGGCAGCAAAGAGGACGCAAGCAATTACCGGCCAATCAGTGTCACCTCTGCAGTTGGGAAGCTACTAGAAGCGATTGTTAACACTGCAATCCTGAAACACTTGACAACCAATAAACTATTCTCATCATGTCAGCATGGCTTTAGGTCTGGTTGGTCAGTTGAAACAAACTTGATTGATTCTTATAATTATATCACTGATCTTCTAGACCAGGGGTTCCCAGTCGATATCATACTACTTGATTTGGCAAAGGCATTTGACAAAGTCTGCCATAAAAGACTTCGAATCAAGCTCCAAGCTATTGGGGTGAGTGGCGGTGTGGTTGAGTGGGTGATGCAGTTCTTCACAGATAGGAAACAGACGGTTAAAGTATTTGGCGAGGATGGAAGGACGTTTTTCTCCAAGGTGGCCGCTGTTGGAAGTGGTGTCCCCCAGGGCACGATTTTGGGTCCGACTTTATTTAATATATATATAAATGACGTGCCAAAGCTCCTAAATAACAAAGTAAGCCTCTACGCTGATGACTCGAAACTTATCGGTCGTGCAGACACAGCAGAGAATATTAAGTCGATCCAACTGGACCTCGATACATTCACTCACTGGACTAATATTTGGAGGCCTGAATTCGACGCATCAAAATGCAAGACTCTCCTCCACCTTGGGAAGAAAAACCCACACACTCAGTACCATTTGGATTGTAGGGATGGGTCCTGAAATGCCATTTCCAGTAGCCACGCGGAGAGAGATCTTGGTGTCCTGGTAGAGGACGAATTGAAATTTCATATTCATGCACAAGCGACTATTGCAAAGGTTAATCAGACTCTTGGCTTCATCAAAAGAACGTTCACTAGCAGATCTCCAACTATTATGACCAAGCTATAGAAGAGTCTAGTTCGACCAAGGCTAGAGTTTGGAATGTGTATCGGATGCCCAATCAATAAGACAGACCAAGAAGCTCTAGAATCAGTCCAGAGGAGGGCAACGAAATGTGTTAGAGACCTCTATGATGTCCCTTATCCATCCCCTCTCCTTAAGCTTAGTATACCATCTCTAACATATCGTCGCAAACGAGGTAATGTGATAACAGCATACAAGCTTCTAAATGCTGAGGATACCATTCCTGGCCTTTTCCAACCGGACAATTCAAATAGAACTCGTGGTCATTCTCAAAAGCAATTCCGAAAACCAGCCAACACCAGACTAAGGAACAAGTTCTTCTCAAATAGAGTTGTCAGCTTGTGGAACTCCCTTAGTGAAAAAACAGTAACCTCTACCAGCGTGGATGTGTTTAAGTCATCAGTGGATAGAGAGTGGCTCAACAAACCGTGGTGCACCATTTGGGACGCCACAAAGGATGATTAACTATCATCACTGAAGCTGGCGGACACAGGATTCGTCCTATCGCTAGCAAGTGCGATTTAAGGTAATTTAAGGTAATATATATATATATATATATATATAGCATAGCTGTTTGTGTCTCACAATATTTCTTCCTTGAGATCTGTTGGGATACGACTGATCTAATAATTTAAAAGATGTGAAATGTGTTCTTTAAAATCTCCCTTGGGGTCTAAAAGGTACATTTGGCCACATGAATATAGTTCAAAATCACAATCAAGGGTCTATGAGTGGTGTGCTGGTCAACTGAGTTTGTGACAAATTTTTCCAGCTATTTGGAACTGCTACTACTACAACTACTACTAACAACTCACCATATCACAAAATCTTTATTTATGACATCCTCCCACCCTAGACCCCGACAACTTCTTTCCGTATAGAACATATTTACTCTGAAATTTTTACAACAGTATTCGTTCCATCAGTTATTAAATTGACTGAATATAAAGCAAAACATGTTTTTAGTGTTTGTAGTTGTGTAGTGAAGTCTTTAAAGATCAGATTATATAAGCCACAAGTACACAAAAATTCATAATTAAAGTTCTGATTAATTTCTTATATTCAATCGAGTAGGCAGAATATAGTATCCAATACTATTTATGTTGTCATTTGAATATTGCATAACGAATGACTTAACTTTGAAAACAGATGAGAAGTTAAACAATGAATATTAAAATATCAGAGAATCTTGTACTGAAAATTTTTCTGATTGAAATATGTTCGCTTAATCAATTTTTTGGCCTATATTAGGTTTCGTTGTTCGTTATTATAAGAGAATAGTTCATTCGGTCAATTTGAACCAACTGGCAGAAATTTGCAGTCTTATGGACCATGGTCTAATTAACTTTAAGTTGAATTTTCAAGTGTAATAATCTAACCTAGGCCTAGTTTTCTTATTAACAAATACTATATGATTATACAGACACTAAAATAACAGGATTAATAATTTTGTTCTTTCTATACAAATTAGTTATATTGATGAATGATAATTTATAAACCAAGCTCGTGGGCAGATAGTCTAACGTAACAATACGAGCAAAAAGTTTACGACATAAAAGAGCTAATTAACCTCACGTAGTTTCAGACAGGGTTGCCAGAAAGTCAAACAAAAAATAAACCCGAGCCTTTGAAAAACAAGCCAACATACACCCGAGCCTTTGAAAACCAAGACTTCCATCATGGTTAGTTCATAAAGTTTCTAAAATTGCCCAAATTCTCGGTGCTAGAGCCAAAAAAAAATTTGCGTGTGTCGCGGCTTACGCCATGACACGCACATGGCCCGATAAGTTTAGTTGCATTAGTTCTAGATCAGTTTTTTAGTTCGGTTATTTAAAACTTAACACCAATCTTTCGAAACAAGCACGGCAAAAAGGTACTCCTGGTTAAATAAAACTTCGCACAAATCTCCCAAAACAAATACGGAAAAATCCGATCCAAACTTTTTGTTAATTCCTTAACGTTTTTCAAAATCCTTTTGTGCATGACAAAATTAAAAAATTGTATTACAAAAGTGCTACAAATTGAAGCACGTGCTACAGTGCTACACATGATGAAATAGTCCTAAAATAGTTCTTTTGTGCTAAAGTCAGAAAAAGTTTTGTCTCTAATCTAATTCTACTGTTACCGTGCTTGCTTACCCTTTGTTCATCCTGCTCCACTTTCACAGAAGAACAACGATTTATGGGGACCGTCGAAATTCATCTGTTTTTAGCTGCAGCTTTATGCGTCATAATGATTAAACAGCAGTGAACTCTTTTTATTAACTTTCAGAATTTAATTTGACTTATTCCACTGAATACGCTAGTAACAACCACAGGCCGAAGACATACAATATCTTTGGTTTATTATCGAATAAAAATTTTTTGTACACGTTATTTGGTACAGTTGCAACACAATATTTAAAGATAACTTTATGATTAAAGTAAGGCCTCAAAATAAAACGTAAGAACGGGGTTAATACAAAAGCCTTCGTAATCCCAAGATGAAATAATACGTACAGATAAAAAACAAAAACAAAAAGGAAAGGCACTTATATCCATTAGACACTAAGATATTTAAGACTCAAAGGGGGCTAGGATATTATCTAGATCGACTAGATCAGTTGTTTGGTCAGTTTCTTTGACTTGACAAGCCTCATAAATATCACTATTGAAAATCAGCATGCGCTTTGTAGGCTCAAGCGTCGAGCAACAAGAGTCCCATGCTGACAACAATAGCCTGAACACAAGTATTGAGTTCAACATGAGAAAGAGAATACGGTTTTGAAGCTTACTCTTAATGACATTCATCATAGAAAAGGACCGTTCCACTATCGAATTGCTAATTGGCAAATGCAACAGGGTCAATGCCCACTTGGATAATTCACGAAAAGGAAATGCCCCAACAGCATCAAGATAAGCGCAGGACAGCTATCCAGAACTGAGAGGAGTCCTTGGGAATTGTTCCTCCACACGCAAATGGCCAACTAACGTCCAACATTTTCCTCCACTGATTCTCCAAGGTACTGACATCAGTGGTAGCAACAATTCTCAATGGCAAGTCTCCAAATCGGGGTTGAAACTGAGACAAGCAAATCACAGGGGGTAAAAATTTCAGCTTTAGGAGAGAATCCAGAGCAGGATGCATTCGTTTAAGCACTGCTTTAGCCGCAGTTTTCAGGAACGCAAAACACCGTATTCTGAAATTTTAGATTTGGCCAGTTCAATCAGGAACTCGTGTCCGCAATCAACTTGATCTGGCAGCAAATAATTGATTTCGAAGTCCATATTACCATCAAAGACAATGCAGATGAACAGAGTATCCTACGCAGGAGACTTAGCATCAAGCCCTGCAGCTCTTCAAAAAGACAAAATTGCTGAGCGTGTGTGTGCTGAAACAGCAAATTGACCCTTTGAAATTCGGACAGCAATGGCTTCAAGAACACAATCAAAATTTTGTTTTGCTCATCTTTATACATAGCCTGTAGCACTCTGGCAGTATTGCAACGTTCTTTCTCTTTGGCTAGACTGAAGTGTGTGGGAGCTCCAAGTATTGCTCATGTATGCGAACCAAGGCATTGTATCGAGAGAGCCAACGAGTATTTGAGGGAGAAATAATACGTAAGGGTGAATTTCCATCATTTATCAATTTAATTGCATGTTGATATGTCTCCCTTCTAATTGGGCTTACATTAAACCATTTATATGTTTCGGACATCATAAACTCTAGGTTCGAAGAGAGTTCACAGGACGCCTCTGAAGCACTATTCTAGACAAGCTACTTTTGATATCTTGGAAGAGTTAGGTTAGGAAAACAAAACTTTCAGTGATGAATCCAGGGCCAAAAACATACTCTGGGAAGGTATTGCCATTCTACTCTGTTAACCCCCTTCTGATTTCTAAGTCTTTGAATTTTGACAAAAAAACATTATATATTAATTTTGAGTTTCTTTTTCTCTGGTTTTAGTTTGAAAACGCAATCCCTGTTATTAGAATAGAATTTTAAGCCATATCAAAGGTTTTTTTCCTAAATTTAGGAAATGTATTTCCAGATCGTTGAAACTTCCCAAATTTGGATTGAGCGAAGTTGTAAAGCTGAAAACACTTTTTTTGTACTTTTTTTAAGCAGAAAATCTATTTTGCATGGTTTCACTTTTATAAAACAAAGGTTTTTAAAGGTCATCAAAGGTCAGTGCCCTCTATTAAGAAAAGGAGTAGAGATGGGTTGCTACTTCAAAATATCTTTCCAGGACATACTTTAGTCTGTAAACCCATCCCAGAAAGCTTCATTTTTGTAACCTAACCCTTTCCCAAGATAGCAATAAATAGCTTGTCTAGAATTTTACAATATATAATTAAGACTATATATTTGCATGGGCGCCCATAAGGGGGAACACTGGGAGGGGGGAGCGCCTTCACCTTAGTACTCTTAGCATCATTAGTTACAGTAACTGTAGTTGTAGTACTAAAAGTATACACATAGTGCCTTGTGGATAGTTCAAAATCCCCCACAATGTACTCTTAAAGATCTAACATATTAATATATAAGTTGTTCTTGAGATATTGCTTTGTCACCTCTTTGAAAGTCCACATGCTCATAGTTTGTTTTGATTTAGTTCAACGTCTGCCTTAATATTTCTTGTATTTGATAACTGAGGATGTTGTTTTATTCTGTTTGGACTATTGCTCTGATGGTTGTGTGTGTGTGTGTGTGGGGGGGGGGTGGCATTCTCAAAGTCATAATTTCTGGGCCTTTAAACTATGCTGAACAAAATGGCTATCTCTAAATTTTGATTGGATGTGTTTGGGAAAGTGATTGACGTGGGGGAGGGGGAGCAAACCCGATTGAACGTGTTTATGGAACACTGAAATGAAACACAAACAAACTAAATACGTTAAATTTTGAAAACACGCAAAAAGAGCAAAAAATATTGAACGAAAACGAAGCAAAAAAAAAAAAAAAGAAAACAAAAATTTGCTTTGCAAAATTCTCTGAAAGTAGTTAAAAGTGAAACCACTTGCTAGCAATCACATTTGCAAATTGTCGCAATCAGAAGTAGTCCTTGTTGCAGTAGCAACCAGTTGCATTTGGAGCCATAGTAGCGGTAGTATTGGTCCTGAAAGGGCAACTTATGTAACATATAACACTTGCCCTTGGGGCTATGGCGGGTTTGTCATCCCTGGAAGCATATTTATTTGACTTTCCAACTATTTTGAACTGGAGACACATGCCAAAATTTTGATCGGATGTCTTTAGGAACATTGCAGCTGGAAAGGGCATGGGAGAGGGTCTGGGTGCCCTCCCACAATTTTCAACGTCCCCCTCAACATGCCCTGAAAGTTTAAACTTAACACATTCAGCAGTTTCCAAAATATTTCAACTACAGGCTTTTTGAAAAACTGGATGCACATTTAGTTTGGGTGCACATCTTTTGATTTAGTTAAACATGCCCCTCAAGATTACTCGAGTTTTCGCCTTAATACACATATCCTTTTTAAACACAATCAGAATCAAACATTCCCTTTTCCCCTAAAGAAAGGTTTTTGCAATTAAAAAAGGGTAAATTTTATAATTTACAATCCTTACCCTGGGGGCTTTTGGGAGCATTCGGTACAGTTACTAAACATTTTGCCTATTTTGAACAAGATGGCTATTTCGAGGACAGCTAAAGAGGGCATGGAAAAGGGGCTGGCAGCCCTACAACCACTTTTAACACCCCCCTCAACATTCGTGAAAGTTTCAAATTAATACCCTCAGCCGCTCTTAAGATATTGCTTATGCGCTATTTGATAAACTGGATGTGCATGGTGTCTATTGATTTAGTTTAAGATATCCCTCCATAATATCCAAAGTTTCACCTTAATACCTTTGGCCTTTTTGGATACACCCAGATTAAAAACTTTCCTCGTTTCATAATGATTAATTAAAAACACCTTTTCCAAAAAACATGTTTTTCAAAGAAAAGTAAAGAGCTCCACTAAGTCAAAAATGAGCAGAAAAAAGTCAAATAACTTCCCAAGCGTAAAACTACCACAAATCACCGTCAATAAATAAATGACAAGGCCATATCCAGGGGGGGGTTTACCCGTTTTGACCCCCCCCCCCCCGAAATTTTTGACCGAGTCAAAAATTAGTCTAAAAAATACCTGTAAAGGTATTTTTACAGGTAAATACCTGTAAAAATCGGGTAATCCCCCCCCCCCCGAACAAAAATTCTGGATCCGCTCTTGGTAAATGAACCTCAAAACGAACAGAAATTACAATGAATAACCGAGTCAAATCCAAAACGAGCAAAAAATAACATGAATAGGGCTGATAACCCCATGCCTTCTCAAGATTAAATAAAAAAAAAAAGTTTTTTATTGTTTAAAAAAAATAGAGTTGTGAGAAAGTCAAACTTTAGCGTAAAGAGCAAGGCGTTGAGGAGGGGACAGCCCCTTTCATACACGGAATAATTTCTGTTCGTTTTAAGTTTAAATGGCGCTCCTTACTTTCAGTTAAAAAAAACTTGTTTTTTTTATTTAATTTTTGAACGTTTTTGAATAAATGCAGGTTTTGATCTTGGCTCACAGTACATGAATAATTAAAACAAAATTTTCATATTAATTTACTTTTATGTGGTTAAATGGCTTTCTCGAAACTTGTTTCATTTTATTTACGAACGTTTTTATTAGTAATAAATATACGTAACTTATATTTGTAACTTTATATTTGTAAACTTTATACTTTATATTTTATATACGTAACTTTATATTTGTAAAGTGTGCTTAACTTTTCAATAAAGAGCAAATTATGTTCTGGTCTTCAGAAGGCATAACAAAATACATTTAAAATGCTTTCACTTTTTTACTTTAATAAATAAATAATTATTAAAACTTTAATCAATAAATTTCAGTATATGTATATTAAACTGACAATTCATTGTCATTTATTTTTTTCAGTAAAGTGCAAATTAGGTTCTGGTCTCGAGTAGGCGTGGGGATTGTCACCCCTACTCATGTTAATTTTTGCTCATTTTGGGTTTGGCTCGTTATTTATTGTAATATCTTTTCGTTTTGAGTTTCATTTATTTATTTATGGTGATTTGTGGTAGTTTTACGCTTGGAGGCTATTTGACTTTGTTTCTGCTCATTTTTTGGCTTATTGGAACTCTTTACTTTTCTTTGAAAAACTTATTTTGTGGAAAAAGTTTCTTTCATTAATTTCTGTTCGTATTTATTTACCAGTGGAGTCGTTGAGGGAGGGTAAGGGGGGCAGTTGCCCCCCCCCCAAATAACTTGAGAAAAAAATGTTAAGTAACTTTAAAACTGTTGCTCATTTTAAGTTTCAACTTGTTTCTTTACTTTGAGCGAACAATTTTTTTTGAATTAATTCATCCTCGAACTTAACATAAAAAAAACACGAAAAACAGGAGATTGCACTTCCCAATGTGTTCTACATTAATATTTATACAAATATACCACCTTCGAAACCCTATCATCAAGCAAATAGGTCAGTGTAGTTAATGGCAAAATTGCGATAATGTACTATGCTTCCTGTTTCGCTACGTTTGCTAAAGTCAAATTGTTTCCCCTGATAGGTAAGGGTCTTTTAATTCCTAAAATCTATCAGTTCAATATAAAATTTTCTTGTTTTAAAACTTTCAAAAATAGATATGAATACACCCTCTACATCTTCAAATAGGACAGACATGGAATCCTGTATTATGATGTATACATGGAATCCTGTATACGTGATAACCTGTATATTTATATACCTTTGTGATTTTAATCTTAATGCTCTTAACCTTACAAGCAGTTGTAATAGAGGTAGTAGTTGAGGTAGTAGCAGTAGTAAGGACAGCAGCGGTAGCAAGGGTGAAAATTTTCCGGGGGGGGGGATGACACCAAAATAGCAGTGGTGGTTGGGTGACAGGGAATATATTCCAGGCTATTTTTTCGTAGGAATAACTTAAAAAAAAAACTTTTAGGAAAAACCCTCAAATAAAAAGAGCAATTAAATTGCATGAAAAATGAAACAAAATACAATCATTTTAAACGACAAGGATTCCTGGCAAAGGGATCAATTTATTTAATCAATAATATATTTAATTATTATGCATTTAATCTTAGAATAAAATCAAATTCAAACCAAAGTTACAGAAAGAAATATAAAGCTTTATCCTGGAAATTAAATCCCTTATATATTCAGACATTAAAAGAAATGGAATAGCAAAAGAAAAACCAAATTTAACTTACTATCCAGCTGTCGAGTTGACCCTCTTTCTTATTATTATCCTATTCAACTAAATAAAATGAACAGGTTATAAAAATTTCGTCACAGGAGAATCTTATCAAAAAGTTTGTGATAAAAAACTGAAAGTACGAAGTGACTTGAGCCAATATTCACCAAAACTAAAAATGAAATTCTCATGACGATTGCTAAATCGGCAGTATTGGCTTTTTATGCTGATTCTAAACATGTAAAATTCTTTCAGTTTATTGTTACCCATCCGAAACTAAAAAATCTGAGAAAATTTGCCTGATTTTTGAAAAAGGGGAAACACCCCCAAAAAGCAAGCGATCTTATTAACTCCGTACTTGCTAGGTTTGTTTGGAATATACATTCTAAAAGGTCAGCGTCCACAGAATCCTAAAAGCTGCTCGTCGATAGTGACGTTGATTCCTGGTCGAAAATGTTCTTTGCAGGTCTGTATGATCAATTCCCACATTTCCCTTATCTGTGCAAACGGGTCATGTTTTGTTTCGTTCTTCCCGACTATTTTGTCATTGAACCGCAAACAATTGATCAAGAATCTGAAGCACTGACGGCTCACGGTGGCATGGTATGCTGAGCCACTAAATTGGGGGTCAAACTGCTCCTAGGTCGAAAGATGCCCATCTTTGATTGAGCCTAAGAGAATGAGGATACTTACTAGGGCCCTAACATCTCACTCAGTCGTTGCAGCAGTGGTTGCACTTTGCTGTGTACCCGAGTCTTTCTTCCTTACTATTTCCTCGTTCGTATGTTTGTTATTTTCTCGAAGACAGCGTTTGAAAAAAACAGTTGAAATGCTGACAGTTAACTTTTGGCCGCTTTTGCATCGTCACTTGTAGGACCAGCTACACCTCTAGCAATGTTTCTTGCCTTTGCCTTGTTAGATCTGGACGGCGGGACAGCCGACCATCGATGACCATTCTTTCCTTTCCAAATTTTTTCCTTGGAATGACAATATGTTTGTCCCCTGGCGGCTGAAAGGATAAAGGAGGGTCGTCATCGGTCTCATTTGACGATTCAGGAGATTAGGACACTCAGCAACAGTTTTTTTCACGCTTCGATTGCGGCTGCCTTAAACTCACTGTAGTAGAAAGGTCTTAATCAGGGCTGCTATATTCGTTCTCGTCTGGAGGAACATAATCATCATCGAAATCTTCCCTATTAGAAATGTCAAGGATTTCCTGGTCCTCCTCATCGTCTGTAAAAAAATCCACTGCTGCTTCACCATCTTCCGATTCAAGCAGACGCAGGATTTTCGCTTCTGAAAGCCGTCGCGAAGTCATTCTGCAAAAAGAAACATTTTGCTGCTCATTTGTTAAATCAGAAAAAAGCCAAATTCAGCCTCAAAAAATCCCTTTTCCTAAATGATTTTCGCATAGGATTTTTTTGATCAAAACATCCCTTTTCGAAAATTTTACTACTTACCCTTAATATCTCTCCAATCGGTTTAGATAATAAAACCTCAGTGACGGCACAAGAACTGGATAGTCATAATATTAGCATATCGGGGAGGTCGGTTCGTGCAATGCATCCGTTTCCATGGCAACTGCGAAAAAGTGTTTTGGCGTCGTAAAATTTACGAGAGCTTACCCTTCTAGGGTTAGAAATTGTCATGATGTGTGACGTTGAAACAAAGTACATTGTGAATGCATTGCCATATTTGGGAAAGGCGACAAGGACTGACGGACTTCCACTAGGACTATACTATATGCGAGAGCTCACAAGACCTTTTTGGGGGATGGGGGACAAATAGAAATGTCACGACTGACAACCGGTTTACACCGATTCTGTTTGCAGCAGAACTACTGAAAGAACCTTATCAACTCACTACAATTGGTACAGTACGAAAAAACAAGAGAGAAATTCCGGAAGAGCTACTTGTGAGCAAAGGGAGAATCACAGGAACCTCAATGTTCTGTTTCGATCAGGAGCTGACTCTAGTGTCTTATCTTCCTAAACCATCAAATTGGTCCTGCTTCTGTCAACTTTCCATGAGGGTACCATTATCACGCATCCAAGCAATAAGCCTGAGATCATTGAATACTACAACAACACTTAAGGCGGTGCAAACACGACTACCAATTTTTGCAACCACTGCAAAAAACCGTTCTGCGGTGAACACCGTGCGAAGTTATGCATACCATGTGACTCCAAGAAACTAAAGCAGCCTTTTCAACTGTGTAAAACATTATCTGAGGATCTCTTTTTGAAAATACCTACTTACTTTTAACATATATTTAAGTGATGAGTTTTAGAAGTCATTTTTTCTGCAAGTAGCAATTTTTAAGAAAGCTTACCATCTACGTAACTTTTTGGGAAGCTTACCTTTATAGGGTTAAAAATCCCTTTATTAGATACATCATATCAGAGATTCCTACCGTTGAGGTTTCTAGCTCCAATCTTCAAATTCACATTTTTTTTTCAGAAGAAGCATCGTCGATGTATGTTTATTTTTTTGCTTTTTCTCAGGGGTGATTGTATTAAACCGAAGGCCCGACATAATTGGGAGGGAGCTAAAGCTCCCTCCCAATAAATTTAAAGCTCTTTTTTAGGTGACCATACAGGTTCAGCTAGGGGAAAGCCTATTTTTTTGCCATTTTAGGGCACCAAACTACGACTTCACCCACAAGAGGACGAATTTGCAATCAATTTAAAATTATGAGAAGCTAATTGATTTAAAAGTATCAATAACTATATTTTAGACTTCTTAGTTGCAAAAGAAGTAATGCCACACAATGGCAGTACTGGATTCAGCCAAGTTGATTCGCTTTACTTGTAATGAAATTAGGCTAAGTTTTGTGATCTATAATTGCGTATTAGCTATAATGGGGGGCAGTCATTTTTTAGGTGGGGATAGGGTAGACTTCTTAACAGGGCATTCTAATGGACAAACTGGTTACTTTTCATGAGGCTTGAAATAAATGTTGAAAGAGGTAGGAAGGAGTAGGAATTAATTAAAATGTTTCTCTATATAGCTAAAATATTGCTTTCCCATATATACCAGCACAGAGGTGGAAAAGCCAAGGTAGGCCATCATCAGCCCGGCCAGGAAATTTCTTTGGGGTGGCAAATACTGCTAGGAACTGAGTTTTCAGCAAGTTTAAGTTGTAATATTTTTCTTTTTCCATATATATAAAGTATTTCAATGTACTTAAGCTAATCTATGTACTTTATTTATTGATTAGAAAATACTACTGCAGAAGTTGTGATGGCTTCAATCATTTAAAATATCGAAAGTCTCACGGAATTTCCATCCTTACAAGCAATAATACTCCTTTTCATCCAACCGGTAAGTAAATAATGATCCTTGTCAATAACGAAAGTATAAAATCCTAACTATTGATAACATTAAATCGAAGAACCAGCTTATACTTTCGATATTGACAAGAATCGTTATTTACTTACCATTCATTAATATGAAAAATTTGATTTTTTTGGGAGCTCCAACCAAATCATATCGAAAAAATGTCTGTGGAAAACTAGAAAGGGGCTGCTTAGTCATAAATTAGAACTTATATATTCCTTGTTTAGGGTCAAAATCTACTGGCAGGCAGCCAACAATGAGGCAACACACATTTTTCCCATGGTTTTTCCATATTCTGCTCTCTTTCCTTTGGTTTCCTTTTAATAACTTTATAGTCCCATATAACCAGAGGGGGGCCATGACCCCTCCCTGCCTCCCTGCCGGCACCCATGAGCGGTAGTAGTATTAGTAGTAGCATGCACATATTGCCTTTTAATCAATTGATCTTCCCCTTTGAGCATTTTCTGAAAGTTCCAACTCAATGCTCAAATCTATTTTTGAGATATGCTCTTTCGACAATGTGCATGCACATATTGTCTGTTGATTTAGATCAAATTTACCCCCCCCCCCCCCCCGCAATTTTAAATATAGTACTGTGGTTGTAGTAGTAGTAGTAGAAGCAGTAGTTATGGTGGTAGTTGTAATAGTAGTAGCGTACAAATATTATTTTTAAAAACATCTTTAAAAAAAACTAAATCCCCCCCCCCCCTCCAAAAAAAAGTTGATTTTCATGAAAATTACAAATAAAACACACCAAGCATACTAAAATATTTGTGCAATTTATATCATGTAGTGCAGAAACGCCACCTATATATAAAATTATTTGAGTGCAGGAGTGTTTTGTGGTGCCTCCGTTTTGCTAAAAAAAAAAAAAAAAATGCAATAACAGACCCTCGTACTGGAATTATTTTCCCCAAACGTCACTTCCCATCCAGATTGCGGCCGCATCGAGCTGTTTGTGAGCCCATCTCTATTTTTTGTCTAATATACGTATTAAAAATATATGAATATAGAAGTTCCTTACATAACTTAATTCGTAAGTTACGTATATTTATTACTAATAAAAACCTTCGTAAATAAAATAAAAGAATAATATAGAGAATAATAAGATAATAATATAATTACTTCGTCTGTGAAAGAGAATGACCGAAACTCTAAAAAGCAGAACTTTTATACCAATAGATGCATCAAAAGAATTAGATTTTTATGCTGATTTTAAATATATAAGTTTCATCAAGTTTAATCATACCCATCTAAAGTCAGGACGTATATTTATTACTAATAAAAACCTTCGTAAATAAAATAAGAGAATAATATAGAGAATAATAAGATACTTATGATACAAATTCTAAAGCGTCTGTAGTCGTAGTGCTATCAAGATTGGTTCATTTCGAACTTGTCTACAAAATTATCATAAAGTATCCTTTTCAGATCCCAAACGACAGTCAATCATTGAGCTGATCTCATTGTACAGAATTGGTACCCAATTAAACGAAAAAAATTGAGCAACAATGCTTTGTTTTTATACTGTTAAAAGTGCCCTAAAAAGATTTACTTTTACTGTACCAAAACTCACAAATTTTATACGACCACCCATCCCATAAAAACCTTATATGCCTTCTGGGAATAACTTAAAGCTCTTGCCCCCAGATTTTGAGGGGCTATTTTAACCCGCAAGGCATTTCTATAGGATCTTAAGAATATTTTAAACAAAATGGCTATCTCAAAATTTCTATCGGATGCATTTGGGGAAAAGAATACGTAGGGGGGACTAGTTGCCCTCCTGTCACTTTTGACTGCTAAAAAGGACACTAGGACTTCCGATATCTAACTGAATGAGGCACATCCGATGTTTATACGACCCCCTTTTCCATGAAAACCTCAAATGTTAACAATGGGCAGCAAGTATAACTTATAGCCCTTGCCCTGATGGCCGTAGTGGGGGGGGGGGGTTGTTATCCCCAAAGACATAATTACTGGACCTTTCAAATATGCTCAACAAAATGGAACCAAAAAAAAACAGAAATTAAAATAAATAAGAGTCAAACTCAAAACGAGCAGAAATTAATATGAGTAGGGTTCTAAACCCCAAGCTTTCTAAAAGCCAGAATATAATTTGTACTTTACTAAAAAAATTCAAATGAATTTACCGAAAAAAAATCTGTATTGTCAGTTTAATATATATGTGATGATATTTATTCCCTAAAATCTTAATTGATTTTTGATTTCTTAAAGTTATAAAAGTAAAAACATTAGGCATTTGCCCTTTGATCACTTTCTGCTAATAAAAAAGGCACTAGTCTTCTCAATTTCTAATAAAATGAGCCCTTTTTGAAGTTTCTACGACAAATATTTTAATAAAAAAACCTTATATGCACCCAGGACATAACTTAAAACCCTTGCGCTGAAGACTGCGGGGGGAGCGTCCTACTCAAAGACATAATTTCCAGAATTTCCAACTGCGTTGAACAAAATGGCTATCTCAAAATTTTGACTGGATGTCTTTGGGGAAATGGCGGGCTTAGAAGGGGTGTTAGTTGCCTTCCAATCACTTCCGACTATTAAAAAGGGCATTGGCCATTCAATTTCAATTTCCAATCGAATGAGCCCTTTTGAAGTTTCTACGACAACACTTTCTATAAGAACCTTATATGTCCCCAAGGCATAACTTGCAACCCTTGCCCTGAGGGCTTTAGGAGGGGGGGGGGGGAGAATGTCATCCTCAAAGAACTAACTTCCAAAACTTTCAACTGCGTTGAACAGAATGGCTATCTCAAAATTTTGATTGTATGCGTTTGGGGAAATGGTGGGCGTGAGAGGAGGTTAGTTGCCCTGCAGTCATTTTCAACTATTAAAATTGGCACTAGCTATTTCAATTTCCAATCGAATGAGCACTTTTGAAGTTTCTACGACAGTGCTTTCTATAAGAACCTTAGATGCCCCCAGGGCATAACTTACAACCATTGCCCTGGGGGGTGTGGGGGGTGTGGGGGGGAGGGGTTGTCATCCTTAAAGACCTAATTTCCAAAACTTTCAACAACGTTGAACAAAATGGCTATCTAAAAATTCGATGAACAAAAGGGCCATATCAAAATGTTGATGGAAAGTGTTTGGGGAAATGATGGGCATGGGGGGAGGATTCTCCCTCGACTATTAAAAACGGCACCAGCCCTTTGAATTTCCAGTCGAATGAGCCCTTTTTCTTTAAAAAGGGCACTAGCCATTTCAATTTCCAATCGAATGAGCCCTTTTGAAGTTTCTACGACAATGCTTTCTATAAGAACCTTATATGCCCCGGGGCATAACTTACAACCCTTGCCCTGAGTGGTGTTGGGGGGGGGAGTTGTCATCCTTAAAGACCTAATTTCCAAAACTTTCAACTATGTTGAACAAAATGGCTATCTAAAAATTTGATTGGATGTGTTTGGTGAAAAGGTGGGCGTGAGAGGGGGGTTAGTTGCCCTCCAATCAGTTTCGACTATCAAAAGGGCACTAGCTCATTGAATACCAAATTGAATGAGCTGTTTTTCAAGTTTATACGACAAAGCTTTCAATAAAAACCTTATATGCCCCAGGGCATAACTTATAACCCTTGCCCTGAAGACTACGGGGGGAGCGTCCTGCTCAAAGACCTAATATCCATAACTTTCAACTGCGTTAAACACAATGGCTATATCAAAATTTTGATTGGGTGTGTTTGGGGAAATGGTGGGCTTGGAAGGGGTGTTAGCTGCCTTCCAATCACTGTCGACTATTAAAAAGGGCACTAGCCCTTTCAATTTCCAATAAAATGATCCTATTTTTAAGTTTCTACGACAATTCTTTCTATATAAACCTTATAGACCCCCAGGGCATAATGCATGACCCTTGCCCTCAGGGGTGTGTGGGTTGAAGGTTTGACTTCCTAAAAAATCTAATTTCCAAAACTTTCAACAACGTTGAACAAAATGGCTATCTCAAAATTTTGGTTGGATGTGTTTGGGGAAATAGTGGACGTGGAAGGGAAGTTAGTTGACTTCCAGTCACTTTCGACTATTATAAGGGGCACAAGCCCTTCCAATTTCCAATCGATTGAGCCCTTTTTGAAGTTTCTACGACAACTCCTTCGATACGAAGCGCCCTGGTCTAACCCCCCCCCCCCCGAAAAAAAATAATATATTGTTCCAACATCGTTCTTTACATAGGCAGCGCTATTACGCTGCCTATGATAAAACGTTATATTTTAGCAATGGACAGTTTGTATAACTTACATTTATCCATACACAGGGATGTTCCAGTTAATGCAGGAGACGTTTTGGAGAAACTAGCCCACAGCAAAAAGGCGGCTGGATTTTATTTTATAATTACATATTTACAGTGTTGTCTCAGTAAAGAATGTACCTTATATTCTAAAAACTTTATTTTCACTTTTTAACCATTACTACTATCCCTCACTCAAAATATCCATCCCCCTCCGAAATTTATCGCTGGGTTCGCCCCCGATTCAGAATATGCATTTAGAGGCGGCGATATAGCGTTGCCTACAGTAAAGGACATACGGGTCCAATTTATTATTATTATTTTTTTCCCATAGGCACTTGATATGGAAGGAGTTTCCGGGGAACACCTGTGCTGTCAGTCATTAATCAAATTGTTTCTGGGAAACAGTTAATTAATGTCTGACAGATGACGTAAAGTTAATTAATGTCATTGGATTTCGAACAGAAATGTTTCCGAGGCAAAGTTTAGATCACACATGACAGATGATGTCATGATTGATTAAATTGTCTCCGGCGCGAAGTTTATTAATGTCTGGAGTTCTTCCAGAAGAATCGTTTCAGAGGCAAAGTTTAGATCTTAGCGATGAATTGTTTTAGAGCGGGAATCAGGTTTCCAAATAATTTGAAATGTGTCAGCACAGAGATGCCAAACAAAAGGAACATGCTGAAATTACGTTTAGGGATTATTTGGGCGAAACCGTTTTAGCTATTTTATGGAATTATTTCGGCGAAACAGTTAGAGACATTATAAAATATGATTTTTGAAGAGATTTTAGAAGAGAATTTAATCGTGAAACTCTGTGGTCGTTATAATACACAAGTTCCATTTGAACAGTGTTGTGAGGTCCTCTACCACAACCCCAAAGGGCTCCGATCCCCCTACCCCCCCCCCAAAGGGTTCCGATCCCCCTACCCCAACCCCAAAGGAAGCCCCCGGTCCTCAAAGGTCCCTCAATCTCCCAAAGGACCACCCGGCCCTCAAGGCCCCCCCCCACCACACCCTCAAAGGCCCACCCCCGGCCCCGTCGTTCGTTGATGTGTGTTGTCTGAAACTTATGATTTGGGGTGTATGGGTTCCTATTTTTGACTTTTCTGAGCTAGATTTCTTAGTCTTTCATAGGTACGTGTTGTCTGAAACCTATGATTTGGGATGGCTGGTTTGCTATTTTGACTTTTCTGAGCTAAAGTTTCTTAGCCTCGTTGGTGTGTGTTGTCTGAAAATTATGATTTGAGGTGTGTAATTTGCTATTTCCGACTTTTCTTAACCAGATTTCGTAGTCATTGGTAGGTGTGTGGTGTCTAAAACCTATGATTTGGGATGTGTGGGTTGCTATTTTTGACTTTTCTGAGCTAGTTTTCTTAGCCTTTCATAGGTGTGTACGGTCAGAAAATTATGATTTGGGATTTGTAGTTAGGTTTTTGGACTTTTCAGAGCTAGGATTCTTAGTCCCTCATAGGTGTTTGTTGTCTGAAACTTCTAGTTTGGGATGAATAGTTGACTATTTCAGGCTTTTATGAGCTAGGCTTCTTAGTATTTCGTAGGTGAATGTTGTCCAAAACTTACGATTTGGGATATGTAAAATACTATTTCGGACTTTTCTGAGCTAGATATCTTAGTCTTTCGTTGGTGTGTGTTGTCTGAAACCTATGATTTGGGATGGGTGGATTGCTATTTTTGACTTTTCTGAGCTTGATTTTTTAGCCATTCATAGGTATGTGCTGTCAGAAAATTATGATTTGGGATGGTTAATTTGCTATTTCCGGCTTTTCTGAGCTAGGTTTCTTAGCCTTTCATAGGTGTGTGTTGTCAGAAAATTATGATTTGGGATGTCTAGTTTGCTATTAGGACTTTTCAGAGCTAGGATTCTTAGTCCATCACAGGTGTTTGTTGTCTGAAGCTTCTAGTTTGGGATGAGTAGTTTGCTATTTCAGACTTTTATGAGCTAGGTTTCCTAGTATTTCGTAGGTGTGTGTTGTCTGAAACTTATGATTTGAGGTGCATAATTTGCTATTTCCGACTTCTCGTAGCCAGATTTCTTAGTCTCTCGTTGGTGTGTGTTGTCTGAAACCGATGATTTGGGATGGTTAGTTTGCTATTTTTGACTTTTCTGAGCTGGATTTCTTAGCCTTTCATAGGTGTGTGTTGACTGAAACCTATAGTTTAAGATGAGTCGTTAGCTTTTTTTTTAATTTTATGAGCTAGATTTTTAAGCATTTCATAGGTGTGTGTTGTCTGAAACTTATGATTTGAGGTGTGTAATTTGCTAGTTGGACTTTTAAGAGCTAGGATTCTTAGTCTCTCATATGTGTGTGTTGTCTGAAACCTATAGTTTAGGATGACTGGTTTGCTATTTTTGACTTTTCTGAGCTAGATTTCATAGCCTTTCATAGGTGTGTGTTGTCTGAAACTTATGATTTGAGGTGTGTAATTTGCTATTTTTGACTTTTCAGAGCTAGGATTCTTAGTCTCTCATATGCGTTTGTTGTCTGAAAGGATTACTTCATATTTTTCAATATAACCATAATTTTCTTGTATAAAATTCATCAATTAGCCGGATATGGTTTTTTTTACATACGGGGAGAGATTTAATGTCCATGGTAGAAGTCTATACAAGATTTAATGTCCTTGGTAAAAGCTTACATGAGATTTAATGTTCTTGGTAAAAGCCTGTACGTAATTTAATGTCCAGTTTTTATAAAGGGGGGGGGAATTATGTGGTATTAATGAAAATGACGCCACATCAACCGAAAACCGTCAACGAGAACTCCGATTAACCATCACCAAAGTGTCACAATACCATCAGTGCACCAACACCCCTCGGAAAATAGGGAGGTAAAGGTCAACTGCGAAGATATTTAGCCTACAGAAAAAATTGCTCATTGTTCCTTTAGTAGCCACACAATTAGACTAAAAATTACGATATTTATGCACAGTTTCAACTAACTACGGATAAACATGTTAAAGGCGAGCCATTTTCTTGCGAGAACACAAAAATCAGAACACACACACACAAAAACTTACACACACACAAAAACTTACACACACACAAAAACTTACACACACTCACAAATTTACACACACACACAAAAACTTTCACACACACACAAAAACACACACACCCACACAAAAAAACTTGAACACAAAAAAACTAAAACAAAAAAAAAAACTTACACACACAAAAAAAATGACCCACACACAAAAATTTAATCACACACACGCAATTGTACAAAAAATTACGATATTTATACACAGTTTCAACTAACTACGGCTAAGTATCTTAAAAGGCGAGGTATTTTTCTTGCGAGAACACAAAAAATCATTAATTGGTATTAATGAAAATGATGATAATCAACCGAAAACCGTCAACGAGAACACCGATTAACCATCACCAAAGCGTCACAATGCTGTTAGTGTGTCAACACCCCTCGGAAAATAGGGGGTAAAGGTCAACTGCGAAGATATTTAGCCTACAGAAAAATTGCACATTGTTCCTTTAGTAGCCACACAATTAGACTAAAAATTACGATATTTATGCACAGTTTCAACTAACTACGGCTATGAATGTTAAAGGCGAGCCATTTTCTTGCGTGAACACAAAAATCAGAACACACACACACACAAACTTACACACACAAAAAAAATTACACACACAGAAAAACTTACACACACAAAAATTTACACACACAAAAACTTACCCACACACACACACAAACTCACACACACACACACAAAAACTGACACACACAAAACCTTACACACACACAACAACTTACACACAAACAAAAAATTACACCCACACAAAATTTACACACACACACAATTAGACAAAAAATTTCGATATTTATGCACAGTTTCAACTAACTACGACTAAGTATCTAAAAAGGTGAGGTATTTTTCTTGCGAAAACACAAAAAATCATTAAGTGGTATTAATGAAAATGATGATAATCAACCGAAAACCGTCAACGAGAACACCGATTAACCATCACCAAAGCGTCACAATGCTGTCAGTGTGTCAACACCCCTCGGAAAATAGGGGGTAAAGGTCAACTGCGAAGATATTTAGCCTACAGAAAAAATTGCTCATTGTTCCTTTAGTAGCCACACAATTAGACTAAAAATTACGATATTTATGCACAGTTTCAACTAACTACGGATAAACATGTTAAAGGCGAGCCATTTTCTTGCGAGAACACAAAAATCAGAACACACACACACAAAAAATTACACACACACACAAAAACGTAAACACACACAAAAACTTACACACACACACAAAATTACACACACACAAAAACTGTAACCCACACAAAAAAAAATACACATACACACACAAAATATTACACACACAAAAACTTACCCACACAAAAATACTTACACACACAAAAAAAATTACAAAAACTCACAAAATTTACACACACACGCACAATTAGACAAAAAATTACGATATTTATGCATAGTTTCAACTAACTACGGCTAAGTATCTTAAAAGGCGATGTATTTTTATTGAGAGAACACAAAAAATCATTAAGTGGTATTAATGAAAATGATGATAATCAACCGAAAACCGTCAACGAGAACACCGATTAACCATCACCAAAGCG
This sequence comes from Artemia sp. Qi Xiang Cuo, assembly GCF_049724085.1. Taxonomy (NCBI): domain Eukaryota; kingdom Metazoa; phylum Arthropoda; class Branchiopoda; order Anostraca; family Artemiidae; genus Artemia; species Artemia sp. Qi Xiang Cuo. The sequence continues at coordinate 8,042,937 of NC_142814.1, forward strand.
TCACAATGCTGTCAGTGTGTCAACACCCCTCGGAAAATAGGGGGGTAAAGGTCAACTGCGAAGATATTTATCCTACAGAAAAAATTGCTCATTGTTCCTTTAGTAGCCACACAATTACACTAAAAATTACGATATTTATGCACAGTTTCAACTAACTACGGCTAAGCATGTTGAAGGCGAGCCATTTTCTTGCGAGACCACAAAAATCAGAACACACACACACAAAAAAACTTACACACACACAAAAACTTACACACACGCAAAAACTTACACACACAAAAAAAATTACACACACACAAAAACTTACACACACACACAAAAACTTACACACACAAAAACTTACACACACACAAAAAATTACACACACAAAAAAAATTACACACACACAAAAATTTACACACACACACACAATTAGACAAAAATTACGATATTTATGTACAGTTTCAACTAACTACGGCTAAGTATCTTAAAAGGCGAGGTATTTTTCTTGCGAGAACACAAAAAATCATTAAGTGGTATTAATGAAAATGATGATAATCAACCGAAAACCGTCAACGAGAACACTGATTAACCATCACCAAAGCGTCACAATGCTGTCAGTGTGTCAATACCCCTCGGAAAATAGGGGGTAAAGGTCAACTGCGAAGATATTTAGCCTACAGAAAAATTGCACATTGTTCCTTTAGTAGCCACACAATTAGACTAAAAATTACGATATTTATGCACAGTTTCAACTAACTACGGCTAAGCATGTTAAAGGCGAGCCATTTTCTTGCGAGAACACAAAAATCAGAACACACACACGCACAAAAACTTACACACACACACAAAAACTTACACACACACACAAACTTACACACACACAAAAATTTGCACACACACAAAAACTTACCCACACACACAAAAACTCACACACACACACAAAAAACTTACACACACAAAAACTTACACACACAAAAAAACTTACACACACAAAAAAAAAATTACACACACACAAAAATTTACTCACACACACACAATTGGACAAAAAATTACGATATTTATGTACAGTTTCAACTAACTACAGCTAAGTATCTTAAAAGGCGAGGTATTTTTCTTGCGAGAACACAAAAAATCATTAAGTGGTATTAATGAAAATGATGATAATCAACCGAAAACCGTCAACGAGAACACTGATTAACCATCACCAAAGCGTCACAATGCTGTCAGTGTGTCAATACCCCTCGGAAAATAGGGGGTAAAGGTCAACTGCGAAGATATTTAGCCTACAGAAAAATTGCACATTGTTCCTTTAGTAGCCACACAATTAGACTAAAAATTACGTTATTTATGCACAGTTTCAACTAACTACGGCTAAGCATGTTAAAGGCGAGCCATTTTCTTGCGAGAACACAAAAATCAGAACACACACACGCACAAAAACTTACACACACACAAAAACTTACACACACACAAAAACTTACACACACACAAAAATTTGCACACACACAAAAACTTACCCACACACACAAAAACTCACACACACACAAAAAAAACTTGCACACACAAAAACTTACACACACACAAAAACTTACACACACAAAAAAAAAATTACCCACACACAAAAATTTACTCACACACACACAATTAGACAAAAAATTACGATATTTATGCACAGTTTCAACTAACTACGGCTAAGTATCTTAAAAGGCGAGGTATTTTTCTTGCGAGAACACAAAAAATCATTAAGTGGTATTAATGAAAATGATGATAATCAACCGAAAACCGTCAACAAGAACACCGATTAACCATCACCAAAGCGTCACAATGCTGTCAGTGTGTCAACACCCCTCGGAAAATACGGGGTAAAGGTCAACTGCGAAGATATTTAGCCTACAGAAAAAATTGCTCATTGTTCCTTTAGTAGCCACACAATTAGACTAAAAATTACGATATTTATGCACAGTTTCAACTAACTACGGCTATGCATGTTAAAGGCGAGCCATTTTCTTGCGAGAACACAAAAATCAGAACACACACACACACAAAAACTTAGACACACACAAAAACTTACACAAACACAAAAACTTACACACGCACAAAAATTTACAAACACACAAAAACTTACCCACACACACTAAAACATACACACACACACACAAAAACTTACACACACACAAAACAAACCCCCCCACAAACATAAAACACCCACAGAAATTTACACACACACACACAATTAGACAAAAATTACGATATTTATGCACAGTTTCAACTAATTACGGCTAAGTGTCTGAAAAGACGAGGTATTTTTCTTGTGAGAACACAAAAAATTATTAAGTGGTATTAATGAAAATGATAAAAAAAGCGCACAGAAAAAAGCAAATATAATAGTCGTTTAAAATCCCCCCCCCCAAACTCAAATTTCTGGGGGGGGGGCATATTTTAATTGTATTGTGAATATTTTACTTTGGAAAACACACTGAAAAGCCATATTAAGGGCTAAATTTGTAAGTTTTTCACTGACAATTCCTTTTTAGCCAAACCTTTATAATCAATGGAACATAGTTCATTGTATTTTACATATTTTTGATTGGAAAACACACCGAAAGGTCATATTATTTGAACTTACATCAAACGTTGGAGGGCATACATTTGAAGAACTATCCATTATTTGTATATATTGTTCTATATTTCAGCCTATACTGATTTCTAAAACTTCAAAACCCTGAAATATACTGACATAACGGTTATCTATTTGCGAAAATCGTACTAGGTCACGCTATTAGAACAATAATTACCTCACTATCTATCACTCACGGGGAACAGATTCAAAACAATACTTCATACATCATATAGTCAGCTCATTTAATTGGAAATTAAAGTGGATAGTGCCCAATTAACAGGAGGGGGCATGAAAACTATGGTTTTTAACTACGATATGCAAGACTAGAAAGAAAGGTCTTTAGGAGTGGAGCTGCCCATCACCTCAGCCCTCGCTCTTGAAATCCCCACACCCCCGGCCCCCAAAACGCAAATTTTCCAGAGGATTTTAAATCCCCCCCCCAAAAAAAAAAATTTATAGGAACGTATCTTCATCATATTTAATTATTTTCATTGGAAAACCTGCTTACCGAAGCGCTAATGCTACCTAATTAAATAACTATGTGGGTACTATATGTTGTTTTTGTTTTTTTTCATCATAGCCAGGGCACTTCGTATAGAAGCAGTCATCGCAAAAATTTTGAAAGGGCTCATTCATTGGAAATTAAACTAGATAGTGACCAATTCACAGGAGAGGGGCATGAAAACTATGGTTTTAACCATGATATGCAAGGCAAGAAAGAAAAGTCCTTAGGAGTGGGACTTCCCATAACCTCAACCCTCGCTCTTGAAATCCCCCCCCCCTAAAGTTGAAGTCTAGTCTAAACTAGCATAACCACAAAATTACACAATATTGCATAGAAATACCAAAACCATAGGTTAGGCTATGTCAGGTTAGGTTAGAAGTTAGGTTTCTCCACGTTTAAGTTAGGTTATATTAGGTTATCTTATCCTGGGCGCGCAAGTTAAGCTAACCTAATCAAAACAAACATAAAAGGGGCGAAACCTAACTTCTAACCTAACCTGACCTAACCTAACCTATGGTTTTGGTATTTCTATGCACTATTGTGTAATTTTGTGGTTATGCTAGTTTAGACTAGACTTCAACTTTAAGGGGGGGATTTCAAGAGCGAGGGTTGAGGTGATGGGAAGCCCCACTCCTAAAGATTTGTCTTTCTAGCCTTGCATATCATGGTTAAAACCATAATTTTCATGCCCCTCTTCTGTGAATTGGTCACTATCCAGTTTAATTTCCAATGAATGAGCCCTTTTCAAAGTTTTTGAGATGACCCCTTCTATACGAAGTGCCCTGGCTATGATGAAAAAAAACAAAAACAACTTATTTTACCCACATAGTTCTTTACTTAGGTAGCACTAGCGCTTCGGTAAGCAGGTTTTCCAACGAAAATAATTAAATATGATGAAGATACGCTCCTAGAAATTTTTTTTGGGGGAGGGGGATTTAAATCCTCTGGAAAATTTGAGTTTTGGGGGCAGGGGTGTGGGGATTTCAAGAGCGAGGGTTGAGGTGATGGGCAGCTCCACTCCTAAAGACCTTTCTTTCTAGTCTTGCATATCGTAGTTAAAAACCATAGTTTTCATGACCCCTCCTGTTAATTGGGCATTATCCACTTTAATTTCCAATTAAATGAGCTGACTATATGATGTATGAAGTATTGTTTTGAATCTGTTCCCCGTGAGTGATAGATAGTGAGGTAATTATTGTTCCAATAGCGTGACCTAGTACGATTTTCGCAAATAGATAACCGTTATGTCAGTATATTTCAGGGTTTTGAAGTTTTAGAAATCAGTATGGGCTGAAATATAGAACAATATATACAAATAATGGATAGTTCTTCAAATGTATGCCCTCCAACGTTTGATGTAAGTTCAAATAATGTGACCTTTCGGTGTGTTTTCCAATCAAAAATATGTAAAATACAATGAACTATGTTCCCTTGATTATAAAGGTTTGGCTAAAATGGAATTGTCAGTGAAAAACTTAAAAATTTAGCCCTTAATATGGCTTTTCGGTGTGTTTTCCAAAGGAAAATATTCAAAATACAATGAAAATATGCCCCCCCCCCAGAAATTTGAGTTTGGGGGGGGGGGAGATTTTAAACGACTATTATATTTGCTTTTTTCTGTGCGCACTTTTTATCATTTTCATTAATATCACTTAATGATTTTTTTTGTTCTCGCAAGAAAAATACCTCCTCTTTTAATACAATGAGCCGTAGTTAGTTGAAACTTTGCATAAATATAGTTTTTTTTTGTATAATTGTGTGTGTGTGTGTAAATTTTTGTTGGTACGTAATTTTTTTGTGTGTGTAATTGTGGTTTTGTTTTTAAGTTTTTGTGTGTGTAAGTTTTTTTTGTGTGTGTGTGATTGTTATTTTGAGGTTGTAATTTTGTTTGTGTTTTTAAGTTTTTTTGCGTGTTTAATTTTTTTTGTTTGGGTAATTTTTTTTGTGTGTGTAAGTTTTTTCTTGTTTGTGTTCTTATTTTTGTGTTCTCGCAAGAAACTGACTCGCCTTCAACATGCTCAGCCGTAGTTAGTTGAAACTGTGCATAAATATCGTAATTTTTAGTCTAATTGTGTGGCTACTAAAGGAACAATGAGCAATTTTTTCTGTAGGCTAAATATCTTCGCAATTTACCTTTACCCTCTATTTTCCGAAAGGTTTGGACACACTGACAGCATTGTGACGCTTTAGTGATGGTTAATCGGTGTTCTCGTTGATGGTTTTCGGTTGATTATCATCATTTTCATTAATACCACTTAATGATGTTTAGTGTTCTCGCAAGAATAATACCTCGCCTTTTAAGATACTTAGCCGTAGTTAGTTGAAACTGTGCATAAATATCGTAATTTTTTGTCTAATTATGTGTGTGTGTGTAAATTTTTGTGTGTATAATTTTTTTTGTGTGTGTAAGTTTTTGTGTGTGTGTAAGTTTTTGTGTGTGTAAGTTTTTTGTGCGTGTGTGTGTGAGTTTTTGTGTGGGTGGGTAAGTTTTTGTGTGTGTGTAAGTTTTTGTGTGTGTGTAAGTTTTTGTGTGTGTGTAAGTTTTTGTGTGTGTGTAAGTTTTTGTGCGTGTGTGTGTTCTGATTTTTGTGTTCTCGCAAGAAAATGGCTCACCTTTAACATGCTTAGCCGTAGTTAGTTGAAACTGTGCATAAATATCGTAATTTTTAGTCTAATTGTGTGGCTACTAAAGGAACAATGTGCAATTTTTCTGTAGGCTAAATATCTTCGCAGTTGACCTTTACCCCCTATTTTCCGAGGGGTATTGACACACTGACAGTATTGTGACGCTTTGGTGATGGTTAATCAGTGTTCTCGTTGACGGTTTTCGGTTGATTATCATCATTTTCATTAATACCACTTAATGATTTTTTGTGTTCTCGCAAGAAAAATACCTCGCCTTTTAAGATACTTAGCCATAGTTAGTTGAAACTGTACATAAATATCGTAATTTTTGTCTAATTGTGTGTGTGTGTGTAAATTTTTGTGTGTGTGTAATTTTTTTTGTGCGTGTAAGTTTTTGTGTGTGTGTAAGTTTTTGTGTGTGTTAGTTTTTTTGTATGTGTGTGTGAGTTTTTGTGTGTGTGGGTAGTTTTTTGTGTGTGTGTAAATTTTTGTGTGTGTGTAAGTTTTTGTGTGTGTGTAAGTTTTTGTGTGTGTGTAAGTTTTTGTGTGTGTGTGTTCTGATTTTTGTGTTCTCGAAAGAAAATGGCTCGCCTTTAACATGTTTAGCCGTAGTTAGTTGAAACTGTGCATAAATATCGTAATTTTTAGTCTAATTGCGTGGCTACTAAAGGAACAATGAGCAATTTTTCTGTAGGCTAAATATCTTCGCAGTTGACCTTTACCCCTCTATTTTCAGAGGGGTGTTGACACACTGACGGCATTGTGACACTTTGGTGATGGTTAATCGGTGTTCTCGTTGACGGTTGTCGGTTGATTATCATCATTTTCATTAATACCACCTAATGAGTTTTTGTGTTCTCGCAAGAAAAATACCTCGCCTTTTAAGATACTTAGCCGTAGTTAGTTGAAACTGTACATAAATATCGTAATTTTTTGTCTAATTGTGTGTGTGTGTGTAAATTTTTGTGTGTGTGTAATTTTTTTTTTTATGTGTTAGTTTTTGTCTGTGGTTTAGTTTTTGTGTGTGTGTAAGTTTTTGTTTGTGTGTGTGTGATTTTTTTTATATGTGTTTTTTTTTTTTTTTGTGTGATAATTTTTGTGTGTGTGTGTAAGTTTTTGTGTTTGTCTAAGTTTTTGTGTGTGTCTAAGTTTTTGTGTGTGTGTGTTCTGATTTTTGTGTTCTCGCAAGAAACTGGCTCGCCTTTAACATGCATAGCCGTAGTTAGTTGAAACTGTGCATAAATATCGTAATTTTTAGTCTAATTGTGTGGGTACTAAGGGAACAATGAGCAATTTTTTCTGCAGGCTAATTATCTTCACAATTGACCGTTACCCTCTATTTTCCGAGGGGGTTTTGACACACTGACAGCATTATGACGCTTTGGTGATGGTTAATCGGTGTTCTCGTTGATAGTTTTCGGTTGATTATCATCATTTTCATTAATACCACTTAATTATTTTTTGTGTTCTCGCAAGAAAAATACCTCGCCTTTTAAGATACTTAGCCGTAGTTAGTTGAAACTGTACATAAATATCGTAATTTTTTGTCTAATTGTGTGTGTGTGTGTAAATTTTTGTGTGTGGGTAATTTTTTTTTTGTGTGTGTAAGTTTTTGTGTGTGTGTAAGTTTTTGTGTGTGTAAGATTTTTTTGTGTGTGGGTGTGTGAGTTTTTGTGTGGGTGGGTAAGTTTTTGTGTGTGTGCAAATTTTTGTGTGTGTGTAAGTTTTTGTGTGTGTGTAAGTTTTTGTGTGTGTGTAAGTTTTTGTGCGTGTTTGTGTTCTGGTTTTTGTGTTCTCTCAAGAAAATGGCTCACCTTTAACATGCTTAGCCGTAGTTAGCTGAAACTGTGCATAAATATCGTAATTTTTAGTCTAATTGTGTGGCTACTAAAGGAACTATGTGCAATTTCTCTGTAGGCTAAATATCTTTGCAGTTGACCTTTACCCCCTATTTTCCGAGGGGTGTTGACATACTGACGGCATTGTGACGCTTTGGTGATGGTTAATCGGTGTTCTCGTTGACGGTTTTCGGTTGATTATCATCATTTTCATTAATACCACTTAATGATGTTTTGTGTTCTCGCAAGAAAAATACCTCGCCTTTTAAGATACTTAGCCGTAGTTAGTTGAAACTGTACATAAATATCGTAATTTTTGTCTAATTGTGTGTGTGTGTGTAAATTTTTGTGTGTGTGTAATTTTTTTTGTGTGTGTAAGTTTTTGTGTGTGTGTAAGTTTTTGTGTGTGTAAGTTTTTTTGTGTGTGTGTGTGAGTTTTTGTGTGTGTGGGTAAGTTTTTGTGTGTGTGTAAATTTTTGTGTGTGTGTAAGTTTTTGTGTGTGTGTAAGTTTTTGTGTGTGTGTAATTTTTTGTGTGTGTGTGTTCTGATTTTTGTGTTCTCGCAAGAAAATGGCTCGCCTTTAACATGCATAGCCGTAGTTAGTTGAAACTGTGCATAAATATCGTAATTTTTAGTCTAATTGTGTGGCTACTAAAGGAACAATGAGCAATTTTTCTGTAGGCTAAATATCTTCGCAGTTGACCTTTACCCCCCTATTTTCCGAGGGGTGTTGACACACTGACAGCATTGTGACGCTTTGGTGATGGTTAATCGGTGTTCTCGTTGACGGTTTTCGGTTGATTATCATCATTTTCATTAATACCACTTAATGATTTTTTGTGTTCTCGCAAGAAAAATATCTCGCCTTTTAAGATACTTAGACGTAGTTAGTTGAAACTATGCATAAATATCGTAATGTTTTGTCTAATTGTGTGTGTGTGTGTGTAAATTTTTGTGTGTGTGTAATTTTTTTTGTTTGTGTGTAAGTTTTTATGTGTGTGTAAGTGTTTGTGTGTGTTAGTTTTTTTGTGTGTGTGTGTGTGTGAGTTTTTGTGTGTGTGGGTAAGTTTTTGTGTGTGTGTGTTAGTTTTTGTGTGTGTGTAAGTTTTTGTGTGTGTGTAAGTTTTTGTGTGTGTGTAAGTTTTTGTGTGTGTGTGTTCTGATTTTTGTGTTCTCGAAAGAAAATGGCTCGCCTTTAACATGTTTATCCGTAGTTAGTTGAAAATGTGAATAAATATCGTAATTTTTAGTCTAATTGTGTGGCTACTAAAGGAACAATGAGCAATTTTTTCTGTAGGCTAAATATCTTCGCAGTTGACCTTTACCTCCCTATTTTCCGAGGGGTGTTGGTGCACTGATGTCTTTGTGACACTTTGGTGATGGTTAATCGAAGTTATCGTTGACAGTTTTCGTTTGATGTGCCGTCATTTTCATTAATAGCACTTAATTCCCCCCCCCCCTTAATAAAAACTGGACATTAAATTACGTACAGGCTTTTACCAAGAACATTAAATCTCATGTAAGCTTTCACCAAGGACATTAAATCTTGTATAGACTTCTACCATGGACATTAAATCTCTCCCCGTATGTAAAAAAACCATATCCGGCTAATTGATGAATTTTATACAAGAAAATTATGGTTATATTGAAAAATATGAAGTAATCCTTTCAGACAACAAACGCATATGAGAGACTAAGAATCCTAGCTCTGAAAAGTCAAAAATAGCAAATTACACACCTCAAATCATAAGTTTCAGACAACACACACCTATGAAAGGCTAAGAAATCTAGCTCAGAAAAGTCAAAAATAGCAAACCACTCATCCTAAACTATAGGTTTCAGTCAACACACACCTATGAGATACTAATAATCATATATATTAAAATTCAAAATAGAAAAGTACACAACGCAAATAAGAAGTTTCATACAACCCACCCGTAATAAATTATTAGAACTCTAGCTAATAAAATTCAAAAAATAGATAAAAACACATCTTAAACTATAGGTTTCAGTCAATACACACCTATGAAAGGCTAAGAAATCCAGATCAGAAAAGTCAAAAATAGCAAACTAACCATCCCAAATCATCGGTTTCAGACAACACACACCAACGAGAGACTAAGAAATCTGGCTACGAGAAGTCGGAAATAGCAAATTATGCACCTCAAATCATAAGTTTCAGACAACACACACCTACGAAATACTAGGAAACATAGCTCATAAAAGACTGAAATAGCAAACTACTCATCCCAAACTAGAAGTTTCAGACAACAAACACCTGTGATGGACTAAGAATCCTAGCTCTGAAAAGTCCTAATAGCAAACTAGACATCCCAAATCATAATTTTCTGACAACACTCACCTATGAAAGGCTAAGAAACCTAGCTCAGAAAAGCCGGAAATAGCAAATTAACCATCCCAAATCAAAATTTTCTGACAGCACACACCTATGAATGGCTAAGAAATCCAGCTCAGAAAAGTCAAAAATATAAAACCACCCATCCCAAATCGGAGGTTTCGGACAACACATATCTATGAAAGACTAAGATATCTAGCTCAGAAAAGTCCGAAATAGTAATTTACATATCCCAAATCGTGAGTTTCGGACAACATTCACCTACGAAATACTAAGAAGCCTAGCTCATAAAAGCCTGAAATAGTCAACTATTCATCCCAAACTAGAAGTTTCAGACAACAAACACCTATGAGGGACTAAGAATCCTAGCTCTGAAAAGTCCAAAAAGCTAACTACAAATCCCAAATCATAATTTTCTGACCGCACACACCTATGAAAGGCTAAAAAACCTAGCTCAGAAAAGTCAAAAATAGCAACCCACACATCCCAAATCATAGGTTTCAGACACCACACACCTACCAATGACTAAGAAATCTTGTTAAGAAAAGTCGGAAATAGCAAATTACACACCTCAAATCATAAGTTTCAGACAACACACGCCAACGAAAGGCTAAGAAACTTTAGCTCAGAAAAGTCAAAATAGCAAACCAGCCATCCCAAATCATAGGTTTCAGACAACACGTACCTATGAAAGACTAAGAAATCTAGCTCAGAAAAGTCAAAAATAGGAACCCATACACCCCAAATCATAAGTTTCAGACAACACACATCAACGAAAGACGGGGCCCGGGGAGGGCCTTTGAGGGTGTGGTGGGGGGGGCCCTTGAGGGCCGGGTGGTCCTTTGGGAGATTGGGTGACCTTTGAGGACGGGGGGCTTTCTTGGGGGTGGGGGTCGGGGAATCGGAACCCTTTGGGGTGGGGCTAGGGGGGTCGGAGCCCTTTGGGGTTGTTGTAGAGGACCTCACAACACTGTTCAAATGGAACTTGTGTATTATAACGACCACAGAGTTTCACGATTAAATTCTCTTCTAAAATCTCTTCAAAAATCATATTTTATAATGTCTCTAAGTGTTTCGCCGAAATAATTCCATAAAATAGCTAAAACGGTTTCGCCCAAATAATCCCTAAACGTAATTTCAGCATGTTCCTTTTGTTTGGCATCTCTGTGCTTACACATTTCAAATTATTTGGAAACCTGATTCCCGCTCTAAAACAATTCATCGCTAAGATCTAAACTTTGCCTCGGAAACGATTCTTCTGGAAGAACTCCAGACATTAATAAACTTCGCGCCGGAGACAATTTAATCAATCATGACATCATCTGTCATGTGTGATCTAGACTTTGCCTCGGAAACATTTCTGTTCGAAATCCAAAGACATTAATTAACTTTACGTCATCTGTCAGACATTAATTAACTGTTTCCCGGAAACAATTTGATTAATGACTGACAGCACAGGTGTTCCCCGGAAACTCATAACATTTGGCTCGAACAACAACAACAAATACTGTTTCCCGGAAACTCATAACATCTGCCTCGAACAACAACAGGAAGGAAGTGTCATTAACTTTGCCTCGAACAACAACAAGAAGGAAATGTCATTAACTTTGCCCGGAAACGATTCGGTTAATGACTCAATAATCTATGAAAGTGACAAAA
>NC_142814.1:8055022-8141324 GCF_049724085.1 Artemia sp. Qi Xiang Cuo
TGAAATGGATGGTGTCCAATGGTTTCAAGGTCACAAAGATTCATAGAGCCCTCCAATTTGATCAAAAGCCTTACATGAAAACGTTTATTGACACCTTTGTCAGTAAGCGCTCACAAGCGAAAACGAAAGTTGAAAAAGAAGTCTATAAACTCATTTTGAACTCATCTTTCGGTAAAATGAGCGAGAGCGTTCGAAACAGAAGTCGATGTCACATTGTAACCGACCCTAAGGATTGTGCTCGATTCATTGAGGATCCCAACTTCACATCGTTCCCAATCATAGACTCTAATATGGTGCTCCTACACTGCAATAAAAGAAGCATTATATTAAATAAAAATATTGCAGGCCGAAGTTCAATAACTGAAATATCCAAGAAACTCATGTTGTAATTTTATTATAATGTATGCAAGGCAAAGTGGACGATTGTGAGACAAGTTCAAGTGTATTACGGGGACACTGATTCACTCCTGTTAAAAGTCAAAACTTAAAATCTATTGAAAAATTTGGGAAATGTCGAGTACATTAGCTCACGAATGGACTACACTAATTGGGACGAATCCCTCTACCCAGAGCTAGTGAAACGCCAGGCCCCAAATCATTTGTTAATGCTAAAATATGAAAAGGGTAGCGATCTGATATCCAGTGGTGGTTTTCCTGGTCCTAAGGTATACTGTGTGGAAACGCACGGCAAGGATATCAAACAAGTTTGCAAGGGGGTAAATAAACACTTTTTAAAAAATAATTTCGCCATGAGTGTTTATATAAACTGTGTGGAACTTAGTTTAGCGCCAAGGGCGAAAGTCATGGCTATTCGCTCTTTAAAATTTAAAAAATAAAAAGTTAGAGTTGAGAAAAACGCCATGTCGGCCATATCGGACAAATTCTATGTACTTGAGGATGGTGTTATGTTACTACCACACGGGCATTTTTTAATTTCAGACCGATTTTACTGTGTCTATTAAAGAAAACAACTCTATCTGGAAAATTTAACTTGAATTCATTTAAAAAAGTATAAATTGGGTGGGAGGGTTTTTTGGGTAATTGGGTGTTTTTAAATTCATTTTAACTCTTTTTTCCTATATCATAAACAATTTTCAATGTGTGTGTGTGTGTAAGGCAGATCAATTTCCACTATTTAATTCCAGCTCGGTCCCGGGCCCGCCGCCGCGGGCCCCCCCTTCCCGGCGCCCTGCAATTCCCGGCCCGCCCCCGGCCGCCGCAGTGGCCGCCCCCCCCGGGGGAGGGGGGACCCCATACCAAATGCTGTAAATAAAAGTGATATTATTATTTCAAGTGCTTTATTCTAATAAATGTTGTATTTTTTCTATAAATAAATAAACAAAAAAAAAGTGTATTTATTGAAGTGTTTTTTTTTCTCTGTGCCTCTGTAAATGTTGTATTTTTGATTATAAATAAATAAAAAAAAAGTGTATTTATTCAAGTGTTTTTTCTGTGCCTATGTAAATGTTGTATTTTTTGTTATAAATAAATTAAAAAGTGTATTTTTTCATGTTTAATGTGCATTCATGTTCAATGTAATATTTTTTAAAAGTATTGTTAGTTTTTTATGTATATAATAAAAGAAAATGTTATTCTTTATTCGTCTTCTTCTTCTTATTATTATTCTCGAAGGGAGTAGTAGAAGTAGTAATAGTAGTAGTAGTAGTATTAGTAGTTATAGAGAAATTATTCAGTTATAATACAGCTAGAGTCAACAGTTAGCTGGCTATGTGAACTGTTGAAGGGAACATGTATCAATTTAAAACACCATTCAGATCGTTTCTGTGTGGACCGTCAATGTCAGGCAAAACAACACTCTTAACTAAAATAATTAAAAATTGCGATAAAATGCTTGTGGAAAATCCGGAAAAAATCTACTACTCTTAAAGTATTTTGCAGGAGTCATACGATAAAATAAAAGCAATTGCTGCCACCATGGGTTTGGTGCAGATACAATTCATACAGGGACTTGAGTTTTTAAGCATTATTGAAACAAACTCTTGGTTGATTATTGACGATCTGGCTGAATTTATTGAACAATGGTCCCAGTAAATACTACAACAGTTAACTGTTCGCTCTCATCATGAACAGATGTCCGTTACTCTGGTTCTACACAATCTCTTTCATTACAGCAAATGTATTCAAACACTTGCACTGAACTGAACCCACTACAGAATCTAGAGGGTTCTTTATGATTCTTGTTTATTAATCGCCTCTAATAAACAAATATATCCAGGCACCCCCAAATTTCTGGTTTCAGAATACGAGGCAACAATCAGGCAACTCGTACAATCAGGTAACTTATAAACCCTATGGCTATATCATATTGAATCTTAATCAAAATAAGTGTGAGGATTTACGTGTAGTCACAGATATTTTTGACAATGAAATTACAATATATCTCCCTGTGAACACTAAAAAGACCTATTAATTGCTATCATGACACTGAAGAAACTATATGAAAATAGACATCTGTTTTATGTTCTAAGCACTTCAAAACCCTCGCTTAGAAAAGCAATACTCAATCACGTTATTGACAATGAATTCATTAATATAATATATGAACTGTATTGAAATTTTATTTATTTTTGTTATCAACTACCAGAATTATTTAAGCAGCGAGAAAATCAACATCGTTCTATTGTACTTAAAGCAGTCTCTAAGAAGAAAGGAAAGAATTTTAAAAAGAAACAACTTCTTCAGGTGGGCGGTAGCTTTTTCACACTTTTACTGCCGATAATTGCAGGACTTGTAAACAGTTTTCTCTAGAGAGAGAATGGCAAAACCCTATAAATTGACTCCAATAAAACTCGCTTTCTCACCCGTGGAACACTTTGAGAACAATCTGAGTAAATTCCTTGACAATGAGAATATTGAGGATGATAAAAAACTGCTTTTACTTCAAGATGCACTTCGCCGAGTGGACAAATATAAGGCCTATCGTGTGAAGGCTACTGCTGCTGGTATTGATAAAAAAAAAGAATCATCTCCTCAGGATTCTGTTGCTGCTGGAACACAATAAAAGAAGGAGGAATTGGATTCGTTTGTAATTAAAATTGGAAATATAAAGCCTAACTCATATCATTAACAATTTACATGACTCCTAACCTATCTCATGGAAAGTGGTCAAGATCATATTCAAGTTGAGAGCAATGGGAAAGGGATTATAATTCAGGGCAAGAGCTATAATCTACTTGATTTACTCTATGACATTGTTAAATATACCAGGTAACTATTATCATTTTAATCTAATATACAAAAATTCATAAATAAATCCAACTTTCCCAGCGTCAGTATCGGCTACGGACAAATTCTAAAAAAAATATAATGAATCTACAAGAACATCAACAACAACAACAACACCAATAAAACATGAAGAAGAAGAAGAAGAAGATTATATGGAAATCCTGGAATAATCTAGAAAACCTCTTGGAAAAAACTTGAACAATGATGGCGAGGAAAAAGCGAAAACGTATCGTGTCACCATCACCGTCTAGCATACAAAAGGGTAGCGGAGGTTACACAACGTGTTTACGTTCAAAATGGCTGAAGTTCTGAAAGGTGGTTATAAAAACATTGGTGAAGCGGGGAGTTTAAGTTCCCCCACCACTCTTTCCAAAGTCACTGGTGTTCACACTAAAGGTGTACAAGACTATCTACAAAATGAATCAAGTTACACTCTACATGGAAATCATAGACTTCGTGCCAATCAATATCGAAAAACTAAAGTCTTTCACCCATTGCATATAATGCAAGCAGATCTCCTGACTCTAGATAAGATTCAACGACGTCACAATACACCGTACAAGTACATTCTACTTGCAATCAGTGTTTATAGTCGTTATGCATATGCAATTCCATTGCGATCAAAGAGAGGCGTTGAAGTTGCTCAGGCCATTGAAAGTATTCTCGAACAGGATTCGTATAAAAAAATTCAAACGGATCATGGTAGTGAATTTGTTAATCCTCATGTTGCAAGGGTACTAGAGTACTGCTCTATCATAGTACTACACTGCTCTATTATAGTCATAGTCCTATAAAGGCTGCATTGGCCAAACGATTGATAAGAACTATTCGACTTTTAATTTCAAGATATTGCACATTGAAAAATACACCAGCTTTTATTGTTGATTTAGATAAAATCATGATGCTTTATAATCATTAACGTAATCAACCTTTGTACAGCTCTTAGCCACCATATGTACATCATTCTTATTTGAATTTTGAGAACGCTTGGCTTCAAGAGTAGTACAATAAAACAGCGGTCAAGATGAAATACAAACTACCGTTTGGCTAGATTGTCCGATGTCAGAGGAAGAACTGTTTATTTGAAAAGGTGAATTACTTGTGGTCCACAGAACTTTTTAAAGTGGCAAAAATCCTTGACACTAAACCTATAACTTATCATTTGCGCGATACCAAAGATGAAGAGATTCTCGGTGGCTTTTATGACTATGAACTACAAGAACTTAAAAATAATAGTGAAATCTATTAAATTGAAAAGATATTAAAGACACGTACTCGCAGGGGTAAGAAACAGTTACTTGTTCGGTAGCTAGGTGCAACTCTGATTTTTATTCTTGGATGGGTGTTGAAGATATAGACCAATTATTTTTATGTAACTTTTATGTCCAACTTTTCTGATCTTTTCTAAAATGACTTGAATAGAACAAGTGTTTTTTGGACGATAATCTCCCCGACCATATAATTAGACGGTACACGTGAAGTTATTAATTTTAACTGCTTTCTCAAAAATACATACTACTTTCTTAGAAAGGGTAGAGTGTATGATATAAAAGCATAACCTTATATCAAGTCCCCTTTTGCTGGCACCGACTGTGCTAAAAAGCTTAAATATGGCGAATATCAAAGCTTTAAGTTCAAACATATAGAATTTGTTAATATAAGAGATTTGTGTCGTACAATCAATAGAAAAATCTCATATCGTAGGAATGGTAAATTCTATTTTAATTATTCATTGGAACTCGATAGGATTTACATTACTTCCCCTCTTGAAACTAAAATAATTATTATCAATAATAATCTGAGAGACCTTCTTGGTTGTAAACAAAACATGATCAAGGGGGAAAATGCTGGCACTGTTTATGGGATGGAGTAAGTTATTTTTGCTGATTATACCCCTGGCTTCGCCTCGGACTCTTGAACATTTTTCTATATATTGTTTGCGTAGATATCAAGATAAGATAATTCAAATATCCCCCTCTTGCTTACTCTTGAACGAAAAACATTTCAGGAACTTTTTCGTCACGGTACTTTAAAGAGTCTTCAGTAAGCTCCTGTAAGCATTTTATATTTAGAAGCCTGTCAGTTATCACTAAAAAGTGAATTGGGGGATGTTCAAGCAATATAAAAAGGCTTAGCAGTGAGCACATTGCATTTTCGACTCATTGTCTGCGATAGCACAATCATCTAATATGAAAAATGAGAGAAGTCCTTTTTTCTGTCTCGATATCAATTGCTATGTTGATGTTCTGAGTCTACGTCAAATAGTCAATGGATTGAACTACTACAAGGGGCATACTACAATGTCTGGCTATGGTCTTGGTAGCTGGTTTGCTAGGCTATTTCGTTCTGCAGTACCCCTTGCCAGAAAATATCTTGTACCTGCTGCATCAAATTTTGCTGCCTCAACACTACAGGACTGGGGGTCGGGCAACAATTTCAAGGAGAGTGTTAAGGAAAATATTAGATCTTCAGCAAGAGGCGTTGGTGAGCAACTAAAAACTCGACAAAATGGGGAGGGGTTGAAAAGGATGCGTGCATGTCATTCGCTCACCAGGCTCTACCCAGGCGGGAAGCAAATGACATCAACATGCACTTTGAAGAATAAAACAAGGAATACCAATAAGCAGAAGAAGAAAAAGAAAAAGATTGTTAGATCAAGGAAGGATTTCTTCTCTTAAGATGAGTTATCTCCCCCACAAGGAAGCATATCCATCAATTAGTTCCTCATTGAATCTATTCAATGCTGAAAATGTTGATGTCAGTGTCAAGTATGGCTACTATGAACAAGATCATCCACAACTACCTCTCACTGAAAATATACACTTTCAAACATTTTCCAATGAAGATTATTTCATTGATTTGTCATCAACATTTATTGATTTAAATGTTGTGGTGAAGAAAAAGTCCGATAATACAACTCTAAATGCCGCCGAGGGTCTCTCCTATGAGAACTGTATTCAACTCAATATGTTCAAGCAAATTAATGTATTTATTAATGGAACATTGGTGAGCACTAGCAATAATTTATCAAACTTTGCAAGCTACATACAATTTATGATGATGACACCAAAGGCATACAAGGAGTTAAGAGGAAAATCATTGGGCTATGAATATCGATCAGGTGTTGATACTGACGGTGAGTTAACCACTGCAGTGACCCAAGAGTATCATCTGGTTGGAAAATTAAATCATGAGATATTCAATATATCACAATGGCTACCCCCCAATGTGAAGATTGACATAAGGTTACAGATGTCCCCATCGAATTTCATTTTGAAAAAAATACTTCCAGCAGCATCCAATGCAAATGTCGTTATCACATCGGCAAATTTCCACGTCCGAAAACAACAAGTTATGAGCTGTGCTGCACTGGCAGTGGAAAAGCTAAGAGCCAATGGCAACAATATTAAACTTCTTGTCCCCCATACGATCACCAATCAACGTCACATTGCCACCGGTTGTCGTAGCTATACCGATTTATCATTTATCAATGGAGAAATGCAATCAAAATTGGCTTTGGCCTTTGTAAAGAGTGGCAGTGCCGTTGGATCCTGGACTGAATCCCCCCATGATTTTAATTTTTTCGGTCTATCTAGCCTTGTGTGCAAAGTGAATGGTATTCCACTGTACACTCTATCTTTTGACAAAAAATCCTATAGAACTCTGTACGAGTTGACCATGCAATCCCTAGATCATGACTCTCAACTATTTGAAAATGGAATAACCGATTCAATGTTTTCAAAAAATCATGGGGTAATTGTTTTGGACTTGTCAGGCACACAGGGTATGAGTAGATTACGAACTGGGACTGTTAGTTATTACTGTACATTGGCCGATGCTCTGACTGAGAGTATCACGCTAATATCACTGATCCGACTTGTTACCTTTAGAGAAACCTCACAGGACGGCGTCACTCTCCAAGACATTGAATCATGAACACAAATCAAATAACCAACATATTTAGTATGGATCCACACATGTTCCAGTACAAGTCCTATTGCATACCTTCAGACTTCCTTGAAAAATTCCAAGTGATGGAACTATTCTGCTCATGTTTTATATCAAGTAATCAACGAAGAAGGTAGGTCACTAGATTGAAATCTTCAAAACGTTAAAGAAAATTATGATTGTTGATCATTTTGGCCACTCGGATTAAGTCTTTGTGCCTGACATTATTAACTTTATGGAAATCAGTGTGACAGCCCGAGCTCAAATTAAACAGAGAGTCAAAGAATTAGCGACTAAGACATGCTGATTTTATTCGCCACTCTTTTTCATGTTAAAGTGTCGCGGTTATACCTAGAGGTAGTTTATTGAGATATCAATTGAAACACAATTGAATGACTTTCTAGTGGAGAATATACTTACAATCGTGTTTAATATTGATTTTATTGCCCTGCGAATAAAATATTCTAAAAATGTATATATATATATATTTATTTATGCCCGCTTACAATGGAGAAATGGAGAAAAAAAAGCGGAGTACAAGTATGTGAAATTGTTTATTAATAAAAATTTATATACATGATAAAACGACTTTTCTACTCTTTAGATTTCATCTTCTACTAGGTATAGGTATTTGTCGACAACAACTAGTGCGTCTAGATTATCTGAAGTTACAGTATACTGGTCATGATGTACTGCACTGTCTGGGTCACATTTTCTGCAGTAGAGTGTAACTTCACTCTTGTCATATCTCTTTGTATAGTCAATGATACTATTCTCATTCATTCTATAGAATTCAAATCTTTCAATTTGCTTATTTGAAGCAATTTCACAAACAGTGTCCTCAAGTGTCGAATCACATTCCGTCACAGCCAAATAAAAAGCAGTGGGTTTATTATCATAAGACCCATTGTCTTCACGATAATGATGTAAAAACCATTTGCTTGCGTTGTTCTAGCAGTTAAGTCGTTGATCCTATTTTTCCTTCAAGAGCATTATAAAACTACAACGCTACCAATTTTGTAGCAGTAAAATAAAAACACCGTCAGAATTCTTTCTAATGATAGCCGGATGTATATTCTCTCATTGGTTATATTTATAATAATGACAGTTTGAGCATAGGGGACCTCTAGTATGAGAGTCACATATCTCTTCAAGACAGGAATTACAACCTTTAATTTGTATAGCATATCCCCTATGCAATCTACACAAGTTGCGTAATCCAAACTTTTCATCTTAAACGTAAATCATTGGGCCATCTTTAAACGGTGATCAGCAAACTAGTTTGTAACAAAATAGCTGGCGAGAATGGAGCATTTCGTCGTGCTTAGACACTCTCCCCATCACAACGAAACTGAGCTAGCAACAACAAAAAATTGTCGGAGATAGTGAGAGTTGTAAATCATCCTTGAGCACCATCTTTCTCATGAAAAAAGTCCTAAATTTCTAAACTAATGTTTAAAAGCATATCCACAATATCATTTTGCCGTGTCGTGATCAATATATCAATAAATTGTGTTATTGATATATGACCACGATATATGACAAATGATATATTTGGACCACGATGTAGAAGCTTCATACAATAGTCTAATGATGGAGAATTAGTTTTCATTATATCGACAAGCAGTCCCTAAGAAAATATCTTTCTTTGAATAGACAGCTCTAGAAAATCGTCATCTAGAATCAAAAGGTTCTACATGAGCACTAGATTCCCCAACATTCGCTCTTCCTCAAACCTTTCTATATTTTAGTCCTAACACTCTCACAACCATCTTCAGACTAAACGTAATTTTCTTTTCTTTTAAAAAAAACATTTGTCAGTCTTCCATAGAAAGAAAAATAGCTTTGACTTATAAGCAATGTTTTTTAACTAGGTTTCAATAATAATATACACTGATACCGTACGTTCTCATCCAGATATTTTGATAGGACGCCCCATGCTTTCCACAGTGTTTTTGTGTGGGGACAATTCATTTTTCCAGAAAAACATAGGTGCTCCTCCTGCTTAAACTTGCTTAATGATATCATGTATTTAGCATACATACTGTCCCATTCAAGGCATAGTCTAGAGCCAGCGGTTATTCCCACCGCTTCATTGGGTACTCGTATATCGTTGCTGCTGCTGCTGTCAGTTCCATCATTAATCTCCAATAACGTAAATGCACCACTCATTTTTCTCCACTAATATCCTCTCAAATAAACTATTCTCTCTGAATTCAATTCTCTTACTAATATGAATTGTAGAGAAAACCATTCCTTTTATTCAAATCTCAACCACAAATCAAATTATCGTATATTGAACAACCTCTGATTGGCTCATAAAAATGCAGACGGCAAACGATACATTCATTGTGCAATTCTTATCAAAAACAAAAACCTTGGCAACTTTTAAATGTTCACGTGTAAATACAGTGTCTCAAGCATGGGTTTTTTTTGCGCAATTCATGTGTATATTTTCATGTAGGTTTTCAATCTATTACACTTTTGACTATATTCTTGTAGGGTTGAATGTAGGGTTGATACTGTGCACACCCTTACTACTATGGCTAGCTCAAAATTTTGACTGGATGTGTTTGGGGAAATGGTGGGCGTGGAAGGGGTGTTAGTTGCCCTCCGATAACTTCAACTATTAAAAAGGGCACTAGCCATTTCAATTTCCAATCGAATGAGCCCTTTTTGAATTTTCTATGACAACGCTTTCTATAAAAACCTTATATGCCCCCAGGGCATAACTTAGAACCCTTGCCCTGAGGGCTGTGTGGGAGGGGGTTGTCATCCTCAAAGACCTAATTTCCAGAACTTTCAACTACGTGAACAAAATGGCTATCTCAAAATTTTGATTGGATGTGTTTGGGGAAAAGGTGGGCGTAAAAGGGGGGTTAGTTGCCCTCCAATCACTTTCTACTATTAAAAACAGCACTAGCCCTTTGAATTTCCAATCGCATGAGCCTTTTTTTGAAGTTTCTACGACAAAGCTTTGTATAAAAATATTATATGCCCCCAGTGTCCTCCTCAAAAACATAATTTCCATATGGAAATCACCTACGCTGAACAAAATGGGTATCTAAAAACCTTGATAGGATGTGTTTGGGGAAATGGTGGGCGTGGAAGGGTTGTTAGTTGCTGTCCAATCACTTTCTACTATTAAAAAGGGCACTAGCCATTCCAGTTTCAAATCGAATGAGCCCTTTTCGAAGTTTCTACGACAACTCCTTCGATACAAAGTGCCCTGGTATAGAAAAAAATAATACATTGTGCCAACATCGGTCTTTACTTAGGCAGCGCGACTGCACTGCCTATGATTGTTTAGCAGCCAAACTCGGCGGCCTATATAGGGTGCAACATAACACTTTCGAAGGACATAGATCTAGCTCAATAGCAAAAAATTCAAATGACAGTTCTTAATAAAGGTAAACACAATCATTCACTTCTCTTACTATCATATAAATGTTAGGTATACTATCATTTACAAAAGAAGCCAGCCCTCCTCTCTGTCTACCTATCCTATTTTGAAATAACGACTTATACCCATTTATATGAGGTAGTTCAGAAGATTGCTAATTTAAAAACGTTTCACATGCACCAGAAAGATCAATCTTATGGTGGGGAAGTAATACTGAAATGCTTTCTAAACTACTCACAAGTCCACAAGAATTTAGAAATGCTGTTCTCAGACACTTCTTTGTTGGTTTACTCATAATTATTCCAGGAGAAAGGTATTTGTTCGTGGGTAAATTATTAATAAAATAATCATAAGTTTTTTCATCCTCTCTATCAATGCATGAAGGAATCTGTGATAAATTCAATGGTCTCCCCTCCAACTCACTCAACCTATCGCGAGTTCCACCACAGTATGTATGCAGTATGTATGCATTGGGTAGTATGCATACACGTTTCGGATGGGGGGGGGGGGGGATTTTCTGCTGGAGTTTTTGACGTGTAAAATTTTCTCTGGGGAGGGAAGTTACCAGAGGTTGAACTTTTCAGGGGAAATTTTAAACTGGGGGAACTTACCAGAATTCCTATACGAAATTCTTTTTATATGTCTTGCTTTCTCTTTGCCGACTCATGTTTTCACGTTGATATGTTAAGGGTAATTGTCCGGGGTAAATTTTCACCGGGATCGAATTTTCTACATGATATTTCCATGGGGAGGGGGATTTTCAATTGAGGTGGAGCCAGATTTCCTGGCATTATTGAAAAAAAAAGATCAGAAATTAAATAACAAAAACAAGTTTTTTTCTAACTAAAAGCAAGGAGCAACATTAAAACTTAAAACGAACAGGAGCTATTAAGTATATGGGAGGGGTTGCCCCCTCCTCAAAACCCCTGTCTTTATGCTAAAGTTTGAGTTTTGTCCCAATTATTTAAGAACGACTCGTTAAACACAAGAGTCGTTTAATTAGAACAATAAGAAGCTTTATTCAAAATACCAAAAAAAATTAGCGTGAAAAGTGAGGTGTTGAGGAGAGGGCAACCCCCTTTATATACGTAATAATTTCTGTTCGTAATAAGTTTTAATGTTGCTCCTTACTTTCAGTTGAAAAAACTTGCTTTTTTAAAAATCTAATCTGTGAAAGATTGTCCAAATACTGCCCACTGGCGCCAATTCACAAAAACATGAGGGGGGGGGGGGGAGAATATATTTTTCAACATCTTGGGGGGAAATTTTGTCTTTGTAAATTTTTTCAATGAAAATACAAAAAAGGCATTTAGCCTACAATGAACATACATCAAGAAGGTGTTGTTCAAAATCTAGGGAGGGAATAGTTGGGGTACAGCTGTCCTACCGATTGATGCCACTGTTCCTACCATCTTTGAGCCCGACTTGCTTGTTCCACTAAATGCGACTCGCTTTCACCACTCCTCACCAGGGGTGTCCCAAGAGGGGGGGCTCGGCTCCCCTCCAACCGCTTTGGCATTCGGAAAAATTTTCGCCGAAAGCGAAAATTTTGGCAGACATTTTGCAAAATTGCCCGAAATTTAGCAAAATTCTTGATTTCTGGAGAACATTCGGCATAAATCAAGTATCGATTCGGTAAAATTTACGAAGACCCCCCTCCCCCAATGAAATGAGTCTTGGGACACCCCTGCTCCTCACCTCCTTGCCCTAGGCATACATATTCACACAACATGTGCCACATTTCCAACATGCATGGCGCAATCCACTCGATGAACATGATTTTTGACAGAAGACAGCCCCTAATGTGACCCACATTTATTTTTGAACTCATCTGAGCAAAGAGTCTTGACTTCTTACCCGAAAATTATCTTAGGAGCTAAGAGTAAAAATTCTTAGAACGAGGAAAATTACGCAAACGATATAGTTTGACTAACTCTCCTATTTTGCGAATTAGTTACAACAACTGGATTGTTGACAGAATATTTTAAACAAGCCGCATATATTGAAAGGTGCAAGTAAGGATAATGACAGGGAAAGTGAGGTGGAAACACAGAATTTGTGGATATAATGAGGAGAAAAACTAGGACATAGAAGTGATGAATATCTTCTATTAGCTTGTTTTTACTTTAGGCCTTAATGTTTTTTTTTCTGATTTTACCCTAGCAAGCACATAAGAATTTATTTGGAGCAAAAAATACCGTGGGGAAAAAGCTCAGAGAGTCAATTATGAATATCTTATATTGGGTTGGTTTTAATTTAGGCCATAGCATTGGTGTTGTCAATTTTCGATTTTTTGTTGCCACCACTGCCAATACTCTAAAGTTAACGTCCAGCCAACTCCTAGTGGGCATGGGCGTAGGCAAAATCTTGTCTAGGGGGGGGAGGCAGAAGATTATGTGATGGAGGGAGTGAAGTTATATCGGCAGTTCATTAAAGCTCACATCGCCAGCAAGTTCTGTCTTACCTTTTGAAATCTTTATTCATTAACTATCACCAAAATCATAGATCATCAATTAGTTTCAGCATTAATCCTCTTGGATTACTATACTCTTGTTATCTGCTTGCAATACTATAATATAACAAACCCACTATCCTACTTCAAATTTCCAGGAAACATAAACACCATAAAAGCGATTTGACACAAATCACATTGCGGTTAGAAGACAACTTCTTGCAATAAGAATCCAATTCAAAAGTTTAAAGTTGTGTGATATTAAATATCAAAATTGACGGATCTATATGCCGAACCAAAAATCAATATTGAATATCGAAACATAAATATCGATAGCCTATCGGAACCAATGTCTGGAAATTCCGTTTATTTCCAGCTTTTTCAACCATCTACCACCGAACATCCAACAGAAAAATTCCAACATACGAAAAGTTTTCGTTAATATCTAGTGTAAATTTGAAGTTTTTGGGGGGGGGGGGCATCTGCCCCCCATCCCTACACCCATATCAGCGGGGCATATATTGTTTGATGCTAGCCTGTGAGTAGTTATTTGGTAGTAGCTGTGGCTTAGCACAAGCTGTACCTTCTACTTACTAGCCCTAAAATGATTTTTCTTCTTCCTACATTGTCAATGTCATACATGGTTCAAACGTGGTGTAAGCTCCTCGCACATTTAAGCATTTTAAAGACTAAGTTACAACGAAACATGGCTTTGTCTCAAGGTGGACAATAAAGTTCTGCTTGATTTCATTAGAAAAAAACAACAATATATGTAGCTACAGTTATAGCATAATAAACGAAATTCGATCCTTATTTGGAGATACAAAACTCTTTTTTAAAAAAAAGTTACAAGGACACAAAAAATAACTATTCGTTTCAATCTGGTTAACTGAGCCACATTCCATTCGAAATTCCAGAACCATGTCCAGTGCTGTTTAACAATCACCCAAGTGTCTTGTAGTTCATGAATTTATCATTAGCATGCATATTAACACACCAATCGCATTTAACTCTTAATCATGTATACAGACTGACCGTCGACCAAGTTTCGATAGTGTAATTTATAGCCATGGCGGTCACTCTCATGACCACCTAGTAGAAGGCCGGTGATTACGGTAAAGCAAATTAAAATATTGAGAATTTTGCAGGAAAACCTTTATCGCAAAAGAGAGCTATATTTAAAATGTACTAGTAATTTTTAATCCCTTTCGCAAAACAACGTTAATTTCATTTTATTCGCTGTAGAAAGTAAAACCATTAGGGTATTGGAGGTCTGGGTATTTGTGACGTCATTCATATGAAAAATATTTTTCCAAAATTAATTAAGGCGCTAAATGAATTTTCGCAAAGTTTTCCTAAATTAGGAAACTTTTCTCTAAATCCGCAGCGTCAGGTAAATTTAAGTATCTGATTGGCCTCTGTTTTTTTAATAGATGACTGTTGAACCATCTTTGGAACAATTCAACAGAAAAACTTCTAGGGATAACGTCCCCAGGAAGATCGATCCAAATCAAAGTGCAACGTCGAGTGAAGCTATTCTTCGAGTACTCTGTTCTCACCGCTTGAACCTTAAGATAATTGGACCGAGCCTTGCGTCTTCATGTCTGTCTTATCGGTTTGGCAGTAGGGGGCACAATAGGGGAAAACTTTAGAGAAGGAAGTGAGTATTCTGTACTTGAAAAGATAAGCCAACGACGCTACATTAAACCTTTCACAAAAAAGGACTGGAAAGTATCATGAGAAACGACGAGCCCTATCCATATCTGGATATTTTGAAGTGGTACCAACAACGATTCCGGAGCATATACAGCAAGAATCCATACTCAAAAATAGGTCTGACGCAAGACTTGTAAAGTGGGATAATGGAACTGGGCGGTAAAAGGTTTTGCGCCAAAAAATGATCCCCAGCTTTCTTGGACAGGAAGTTCTCACCTGGTAGAGGTGGGCTTTCGAAGAGAGATCTGTGAAGTAGTTGATTCCGAGGAGACGAAGCTCACCGACTCACTTTATAGCTTCATTCACGAAAGTGCTCCTTTGTTTCCGATGAATTGAAAATCATCGAAAATCCATGCATGTGGATTTTCCTTGCTGAGAATAAAAAGCGTAGGTTCCAAGATGCTACCCTGGACTACGCCTGCCCATATTAGATATATGCAGGAAGTAAATCCGTCCAGAACAACCCACAATGAAGGATCGGGAAAAAAGCTATCGATCGTCGATCCAGATTTGAGAATTCGGTAATGGTCTTAGCAAGAGCTTGGGTCTTGCATGATTTCCCCGTACTTGATTTTTTGGAAGGAATTGAAATTCCTTTAGACGACGGTAAGGCATCTTTGATAATTCTCCACCAACTCTAAGTAGAAACATTTTAAAGTAGCGAATTTCTCCCTGTGCTGACCCCAAGATAGACGCATCGTACAAACTGCGTCTTTACGTAGAAACATCTTTTATGAAATCGTTTCTGTCCTTTGAAAATAGTAATCAACTGTGTGCCTTTGTTTTGCTCGAAACGAACAATAGTCACCCAGGGAAGCTCCGTCTACTGATGCACAAATTACTACTGTAATTTTTCTACCGCAATGCTTAGCATTTAATACAAAATAACTAAGAATTTTATACTCATTTCATAGCTATCAAACGAGGATGTCTATCTCTAAAAGATCAGAGTCAACTGAATTATCAACATTCAACAAACAAATTGTGTTTTTCAACAAACAAACTTGTTGAAACAACTTGAATGCTGTTTCAACAAAATTCAACAAACAAACTCCTCCTACTTATTCTCAAAGCTTTCAACCTTCAGGGGTCGCTAATATTAGACAGCAGACGATTTATGGAAAATATGAAGGTGACTGGGAGGGGAAACAAACTTTTCACACCGGAAGATGGTAGTAGATGGTCATAGTCAGAACGTCCGAAAAAATTTGTACATTCTTCAGACAGTTTGCGTCACATCCTAGCTTTGCTCCGCCCCCCCCTCGAATCATTGGTTGATGCTAAGTTAACTAAGAAAATGCAGAGGCAAATCTGAATGCCTATAGGCAATCAGCCCCCGCAATCAAAGCGCACTTCTGTTTAGCTTCAAGTCCGGTATTATATGAATGAGTAATACGATCATGGTTGCAGCGGTAGCTACAACCTAGTAGGCCTAAAGAGCGAACAACAGCCCATAATAACCAAGGTTAAAAACGCGTTTTGAAAAAAAACTGCCCAGTGAAAAAAATTGTGATCTGACACTGAACCAGGAATGGTGACAACTATTTCGTTTCGTCTTAAAAGTAAAAGTTAATTATAAAAATGAACTTACGGTGATTAAAAAAAAAAAAACTCAAACCCCACGAAAAGGGCGTCAGATCAAAACGAAAAACGTACCATTGGAACGAACAGAGTAGAAAACCTACTACAGAGGAATTACATTCCCCCTCCTTGAACAACAAGGAAAATCACTTTTTTGCATGGGTAGCATTGATCTGTCTCCCTTTTTTTTCAACAGACCTAGGGGGCTACCAGAATGTCATAGAGAGATGCTTAATAGCTCATTCAAAAGATATGTCTCGTATCTACATGCTTTTTATAAATTCTGTCATCTGTAAGTGCCATATGGCACTAAAATGACACTTTTTGTGCCATTGCTCAAGGGGTAGCGCTAGCAGGCTACCAGAACATCTTAGACAGATTTTTGATAGCTCATATAAAAGATATTGCTCATATCTCCAAATAGCACTAAAAACGGCACTTTTGGTGTCATGTCTTAAGTGGAAAAGCTGGGGCTATTGGGCTATCAGAACTTTTAAGAGTGATGTTTAATGGCCCATTTGAAAGCTATTGCTCAAACATAAGTGTTTTATTCTCAATTCTACCACTCTTAATTGCGAAATAACACTGAAAACAACACTTTTGGTGCCACTTCTTAAGTGGAAAAGCTCTGAAGTAAAAAACAGGTACTATTGTAATAGTTATGTTCCAGAACCCTTGCCTGGAGGTTTTGAAGAACCCCTCCCGTACGCTCCCCCTTCCAGCCCCCTTAATAAGTTTCATAAATCGTCTGCTCATCAGTGAGTTACTGAAACATTAACAGGCTACCACACCATCTTAGATAGATCTTTAATGGCTCAATTAAAAGCTATTGCTTATATTTACCAGGTTTTTTTAAAAGTCCTACCATCTATTAGATTTGACAGATTTCAAAGTTAACTAGTTCCTGGGGAGAATTTGCAGTGAACTCTTTGTCACAGTTGAAGCATTAGCTCCAACCTAGTAAAGAGTGAATCACAGCCCATGGTAACCAAAAGTTAAAAAATGTTAAAACGGTCGTTTTTTCTTGTTCTTATTTTTTTTCCAGGCGTAGAGGGTTACTAGAACATCGTAGGGAGATGCTTAAGAGATCATTAAAAACCTATTTCTTATATTTGCCTGGTTTACAGAAATTTCAACGTCTGCAAGTGCCATATGGGACAAAAAAGGCACTTTTAACGCTGGTTCCCAAGGGTTGGGCTAGTAGGCTACCAGAATATGTTAGATAGACTTAATAGCTCATTCAAAAGCTATTTCTCATATGTGCGTGGTTTATATAAATTCCGCCGTCTGCAAGTGCCATATGGCATGAAAAAAGGCAGTTTTTATGCCATTTCCCAAGGGTTTGGGGCTAGCGGGCTACCAGAACATCTTAGATAGATTTTTGATAGCTCATATAAAAATATATTGCTCATGTCTACTTTTTTCCACCGTCTGCAAGTTTCAAATGGCACTTAAAACGGTACTTTTGGTGACATGTCTCAAGTGGAAAAGCTGGGGACGACCAGAACTTTTTTGAGCGATGTTTAATGGCATTTGAAAACTTTTTCTCATGTTTACATGCTTATTTTTATCAATTCTACCATTCGTAAGTGAGATATAGTACTGAAAAAACACTTTTGGTGCCACTTCTTAAGTGGAAAATCTTGAAAGCATAAAACGGTATCATTGTAATAATTATGGTCCAAAACCCTTAACTGGAGGGTTGCAAGAACACCTCCCGCAAATTCCTCCTCCAGGCCCCCTTAATAAGCTACAAAGTCCTACAAACACCATTATATTAGATTACATTATTAGAGGCGTGGTTCTGTTGATACAGCACTGGAGTTAAAATTAGATTATCATGCGTTCGATTCCAGCTTGAATTTTTTTTTTTCAATCATGGATTGTTCTCTTTTATGATTACTTTTCAGATAATCCACTATTTTGTAAATTTGATACACTCATTTTTAAAAGCAAATCCCAGGAAGGCTCATTTTTAACCTATTACTCATATCTACGTGCTTTAAATCAATTTTACCATCCAAAAGTGCCATAAAGCACTAAAAACGGCACTTTTAATACCACTTCTTAAGTGGAAGAGTTCGGAAGCATAAAACAGTACCATTGCAATAATTATGGTCCAAAGCCCTTAACTGGAGCTTTATAAAACCCCTCACATATACTCCCCCTCTAGGTCATATTAGTAAGTTTCATAAATCGCCTAAAAAACTTAAAAGTAAAAAATAATTGCGAAAAACTAACTAAAACTAAAAACTTTTCAACTGAAAATTTACCAAAAATTAAGCTTGAATGATCAACAGTTTTCAATTGAACCTTCAAACTTCACTCTGCGATGAAGCCTGTGTGCTAGTTCTAACGGCGGTAATTGAGGAGAAGGGACGTCCTTGCCCCCGTAGTTTTTTGCACCTGTCTAGGTTTTGAGAAAAAACTTTTTTGGGTCTTTTCATTGGAAAAGGCACTTTCTTCATTAAAAAAAAAAAAAAAAAAAAATAGAGGAACAACCGAAAGTGCACTCGATGGGAATATGCTATCAAGTCAAAGTTATAAAAAAGCGATTAGATATAAATGTAAGATTTTAAATGAGCCCTTTAGCAGGGCTCTTTTGTTACAGTAGCCTTCTAGTTTCTGCAGTAGGTGATTTATAAATCCATGTCTTCATTATGGCTTTTTCAGGCGAAGTCGGCCGAATAAAAACAGCTTTTTGCTCATCAAAAAACAAACGTTCCTGAAAAACATGTATTGTTTTGTGAAGTATGGATAAAGAACTTTATGTTATCGACTGAAAGTTTTTCGTATATGTCAAGGTTGTTTGCAGTATTTTTTAGAGGTGTCTTATCTCCCCTAGATCGGTGATAATTATAAATTATATTAAAAATAAGTTTTCAAATGAAACTAAGGAGTACACTAAAACTTTAAACGATCATACATTATTACGTATAAATAAAAAGATCATGGCAACGTTGTTTCTACATTAAATTTTAATAAAAAACGAACAAAGATTAATTTTTAAAAAACAATTTGTTTCCGAGGGAATTAAAGAGCGAAGTTGAAACTTAAAACGAACAAAAATTATTACTTCACAGCCTATCTAATATATATAAATAAAACAAGTACAAATAAACCAACTAATTATGTTTCCCATGCTTTTCGGATTATAGAAAACTAGCGCTTTACTGAAAACACAAAAATCTAGTATAGAAATCAGGATTAATGCTTTGGGAATCAAAAGTGAGTATGTAGCCTGACAACAATAAACGAGTCTGTAAAGCTTTTCATACTCTTACACCAGCTGTGACACCAGTGACTTTCAGTGTACAATTTAAATTATTGTAAAAATATGAGCGTAAAGTTAAGAATTTTTTTAATCACCGTGAAGTAATTGAACAGCATACATATATATTGGATTGATTTATCAGGTAGCATTTTAGTCTCGCCAGCTATAATACCACTAGCGAGTAATATACGGTCTGAAATTGTAAGAAATATGCTTTAGTATTACTTGAAATGAATATCAAATACGACATAATATGAACTCTCGAAATCCGATTATTTCCCTCTATACAACAGTGAATTTCAAGCTATGATACAAATTATAAAGGTAGTATATAGCCCTAATACTATCAAGATGGCTTTACTTCGAACTTGTATACAAACTGATCATGACAGGTCCTTTTCAGAACCAAAACGATAGCCAGTCATTGAACTGAGCCATTGTGCAGAAGTGATACCAAAATCAACGTAAAAAAAATAATAAAGCAATAATCCTAAAATAAATTATTGTTTTATCTTAAAAGGGATTGATCCTAAAAGGGATTGATAATATTTTTATTCTGTAAAAACTGTCCTTAAGTGGTTTTCTTTTACTGTATCGAAACTCCTATGTTATTTTGTGTTTTCAGTAAAGCGCTAGTTTTTTATAATCTTAGCTTTTTTAAAAGCATAGGGAAACATAATTAATTGGTTTATTTGTGCTAGTTTTATTTATCTATATTAGACAGGCTGTGAAGTAATAATTTTTGTCTCTTTTAAGTTTCAACTGCACTCTCTACTTCCCTCAGAAAAAGTTTGTTTTTTTTAAATTAATCACATATTAGAGTCAAAATGGTAATATTTTTAGCTTCAAATGGTAATAAACTATGCCATTTGGGATAACATGACCCCCCCTCCACAGTCCCTGGGGAAAGGTCTGTAAGTTATGAATTTTGCTCATTGTTTATGTATAGAAATTGTTAATAGGAAGTATACAGACACTTTCTGTGGAAATTTTAGACATGGGCAATTTGCCAGAATTCCCATACGAAATTATTTTTATTTGTCGTACTTTCTCTTTGACGACTCAATTTTACGTGTGGAGATGTTAAGGAGAATCGTCCGGGGGAAATTTTTACCAGGTTGGAATTATCTATAGTACCTCTCCGTAGGGGAGGGGTGGAGGGAATTTTCCACGGGATAAATTTCCCATTGAGAACTTTCTGCGGTAGCAAATTTCTACTAGGATTGGGGGTGGGGCTATTTGCTGTAAAACTTTTCCATGGACGAGAAGATTTCCGGTATGATTTTTCCGGTAAGTCTTTTCAAATAAAAGTGCGTTAAGAAAAAAATGTCCCTTTGAATCGTCCGCAAGGAATTTTCCGGGTGGAATTTTCAGCTGGAATGGAATTGCCTGAGAGAAATTTTCCAGGAGGGGGTGGGGGTAGTTTAAGTTGAAAGAACTTTTCATGGAGGAATTTCCCGTGGAGGATGAAATTTTCAAGGAAGGCGAGCTGGATTTTCTGGAATTTTTTTAAAATGTTCCCGAAATTAAAAATGAAAAAATAAGTTTTTTCAACTGAAAATAAGGTTGACCCCTCCTCAAGATCTAGCTCTTTACGCTAAAGTTTGACTTTTTGTCCCAATTCTTTAAAAACGGCTCCTGAAACACAAAGACCGCTTAATTAAAATGCTAAGCTATTCTTAATTCTATAAGAAACTTTTGCGTTAAGTGAGGTCTTGAGGAGGGGAAAACCCTTTGATATACGTAATAATTTCTGTTCGTTTTAGGTTTTGATGTTGCTCCTTACTTTAAGTTGAAAAAACTTCCTTCTTTCTATATGTGGCTCAATAATAACCAAAACTCTAAGAAACAGAGTTTTGATAACAATAGATACATTAAAAGAATCAAATTTTGATTCTGATTCAAAATATGTAAAATTCATCAAACTCAATGGTACCCATCAAAAGTTATGAGCCTGAGAAAATCTGACCATTTTTTTTATAAAGGGGTAAAACACCCCAAAAACTTCAAGTAATCTTAATTAAAATCATTCTATCAGATTAAGCATACAAGAGAACTCTACTGTAGAGGTTTCAGATCCTATGTACCAAAATGTGCCTCTTGCACTTTTTGCCAAAAAAAAAGATCAGGGATGCGTGTTTATTTGTTTTTTTGTAGTGCTGCTTTTTTTCTCAGGGGTGATCGTATCAACCCAGTGGTCCTAGATTATTGTGAGAGGACTCATTCGAATGGAAGTTAAAGGTCCTAGGGCCTTTTTTAATTGACCAAAAAATTTTGGTCACTTTCATGTCAAAATTTTGAGATAGCCATTTTGTTCAGCATGGTCAAAAAATCTAATAAGATGTCTTTGAAGATGACATAACCCACCACAGTTCCCAGGGAAAGGGCTGTGAGTTATGAACTTTCCCCATTGTTTACATATAGTATTGGTTATTGGGAAGTGAACAGACGTTTTCAGGAGGAATTTTTCTGGTGGAGGTAGGGAGTTTACGTGGGAAGATCTTTTCACGGGAAGATTATTCTTTACATTGAAATGTAAGGAATAATGCACTTTTAGTGAAATGTATCTCTAAAGTTTCCGTCTATTTCTAAAGCCTTGTTGTATTTCTAAAGCCTTTTTTAAAGTTTAATTTCGTCAAAAGCTCTTTTCGAGTAAAAATACCCCCCACCCCTCCCTCCAGGGAAATTCCCCCACAAGACAATTCCATTCTAGCTGAAAATTCCACCCAGAAACTTTCTTGCGGACAATCTCAGATGAAAAATGTTTCTTGCGCACTTCCATTTGAAAAATAATTTAATTTCTGATTGTTTTTAAAGACATGCCGGTAATCCCTCCGTGAAAAGTTTTCCAACAAAAAGCCAGCAAAAGGGTATTTACCAGCAAAGGTCTTTTTTGGGGGGGAGGGGTACGAAAGAAACTTTTAAAAACGCATCAAACTCCCTTATGATTTCAGGGTATATTTCTGGTCTATGCTGTTATTTTGTAAGTAAAGAATAACATTAAACCCCAAAATGAGTAGAATTTATTCTGTGCAGGAGGTGGATAGTCCCTTCTTTATCCACAGCTTCACCTCAAGGTTAATAAAATTTCGGACTGTGCTCATTAGATCAAAAATTGGCTGTTCTAGTCCTTTTTGTAAGTCCAAAGGGATTGGAGACCAACCAGCTACGTAGGGGTGATATTTTCCGGGGGTGGGGGTGTTTTTGTTCTGGGGAGCATTTTCCGTTGGTTTTTTTTTCCTCGGCTTGTATTTTCCGGAGGGGGGATAAACGCCAACCAACAAAAAAGGACAAGCAAAGATAAAAAAAAGACCACAAATATTTTTAGATGCGTCAAACGAGGCATGCTCAATGCCGATGAACAGAAACGTCTAACAATAAGAAAAAAGGAATTGCAACTAATCAAGTGAAGAAGAGAAGGAGAAAATCAGAATTACTCGTCAATAAAACTAAAAGTAATTAAAATCTCACGTGCGTTAGGCTAGACTCTTATTACCTGGATGGGGTTGGAGTGGCTTAAATACATTTGGCTTTTTTTTGTGCGGGAGGAGGAGGAGGGGGGGGGGGGTCAATTGAGTTTGGTTTTACTTTTTAAAAATACCGTTTCTAGTTTTCTTATCTCTTCTTGCACTATTCTTGTTGATCCATTCTTCCGGTTTCGTATTACTTTCGTTTTTTTTCTTTTGTTGTTATAAAATAAATTAATAGATAAATATTAAAACGAGTTCAGCTAAAAATGAATAAGCAAATCAAGCTTAAAATTGAAAAAAATATTAAATACTTATTACAATATAGAGAATAAAAATTAAATTACAGTAAGATCAAATTTTGAAACAATGGGCTTTTCAGCAGCTGATATCACATATCAAATATTTAGTTTAATCTTATCTTCACAAAACCGGTCACGACAAATTTAGTTTCAATACATAAAAGAATTTAGCGAATGCCCCCGTCCGTCACTTAATAAATCTAAGGCCGCCGGCGTCACTTTCTCGTCATTGAAATCGAATTATACTATAAATATTCCCTTTTCCAGTAATTAGAGCATTGAAATAAAAATAAAAATTACACTACTCAAATTTTATACATTCAGTTTTATTTATTATAAAACAATCACTTTTTCAATTTTATTTATTTAAACAGAATTAAACCTTTAGCCTCCTCTAGTATATTAAACGCTAAATTCATATTAAATGCATTCATATCTTTTGGCAATTAAATGTTTCCCTTTATCTCCTTGTACTATAAAACATTTCATTCAGGTGCCTACTTGTACAGAAATTTTAGCCCATTTCGCCACTGCAGATGTGGGCGGTTCCGACAGATAACAAACTGAACATGTTCGATAAAATCAGATTCCAACCCCGGTTTTTAGCGTGTTGAAAAATAGGTTTTGACTATAACTGAATTTTCAGAGATAAAAAAACTATAGTGACGTCGAAGAAAAATTTCCACATGTATATACAATTATTTCTCGTTTAATAAGATTAATTTAAAAAACTTTTTCCAAAAAATACGTTTTTCAAAGAAACGTAAAGAACCCGATTAAACAAAAAATTAGAAAAAATAAATCAAATAACCTACCAAGCGTGAAACTATCACAAATCAGCATCGATAAATAAATGAAACCCAAAACGAGCAGAAATTACAATAATTAGCCGAGTCAAACTCAAAACGAGCAGAAATTAACATAAGTTGGGCGCAAAATCCCTGTGCCTTCCCAAGGGCAGAACCAAAATTTGCACTTTACTGAAAAAATATAAATGTTTTTACTTTTTATAACTTTAATAAATCAAATAATATTAATATTTTGATTACTAAATCAGTATATGTATATTAAACTGACAATGCACATTCATTTGTATTTCTTCAGTAAAGTGCAAATTTTGTTCTGGCCTTGGGAAGGCATAGGGGTTTTGCGCCCAATTTATGTTAATTTCTGCTCGTTTTGAATTTGACCAATTGAATGAGCGCTTTTCGAAGTTTCTACGACAACTTCTTCGATACGAAGTGCCCTGCTCTAAAGGAAAAAATTAATAAATAATACATCATGCCAACATCGTTCTTATATGCCCCCAGGGCATAACTTAAAACCCTTGCCCTGAGAGTTGTGGGGGAGTATCCTCCTCTTTACTTAGTCCCCGTTTCTTGTCTCGTTCTCGAGTGCCTCCGTTCTTTACTTAGGCAGCGCAATCGTGCTGCCTCTTATTTATACAACAACTTTCTATGTAAACCTTATATGCCCCCAGGGCATAACTTACAGCCTTTGCACTGAGGACTCTGAGGGGGTTATCATCCTAAAAGACCTATTTTCTAGAACGTTCAACTACGTTGAACAAAATGGATATCTCAAAATTTTGATTGGATTTGTTTTGGAAAATGGTGGGCGTGAGAGGGGTGTTAGTCGCTATCCAATCACTTTCAACTATTAAAAAAGGCAATAGCCCTTTCAATTTCCAATTGAGTGAGCTCTTTTGAAGTTTCTACGACAACGCTGTCAATAAAAACATTATATGCCCCAGGGCATAACCTAAAACACTTTCCCTGAGGAATGTGGGGGGAGGGGTTGTCATCCTTAAAGACCTAATTTCCAAAACTTTCAACTACCTTGAATAAAATGTCTATCTAAAAATTTTGATTGGATGCGTTTGGGGAAAAGGTGGGCGTGAGAGGGGGGTTAGTTGCCCTCAAATCACTTTCGACTATTAAAAAGGGTACTATCCCTTTGAATTTCAAATCGAATGAGCCCTTTTTAAAGTTTTTACGACAAGATTTCAATAAAAAACTTATATTCCGCCAGTGGATACCTTCTAATCCTTGCCCTGAGGGTTTTGGGGGAGTTTCCTCCTCAAAAATATATGTTCTATCGGTAATTCAACTATGCTGAACAAAATGGCTATCTAAAATTTTTTATTGGATGTGTTTGGGGGAATGATGGGCGTGGAGGGGGGGGGGCTAGTTGCCCTCCAATCACTTTCAACTATTAAATACCTGCCCTTTGAATTTCCAATCGAATGAGCTTTTTTTGAAGTTTCTACGACAACCCCTTCTTTAAAAACCTTTTATGCCCCCAGGGCATAACCTAAAACCCTTACCCTGAGGGCTGTGGGGGAGTGTCCTCCTCAAAAACATATTTTCTATCTGGAAACCAACTAAGCTTAACAAAATGGCTATCCAAAAATTTTTATTGGATGTGTTTGGGGGAATGATGGGCGTGGGGGGGGGGGGGGCTAGTTGCCCTCCAATCACTTCCGACTATTAAATACCTGCCCTTTGAATTTCCAATCGAATGAGCTTTTTTTTGAAGTTTCTACGACAACGCCTTCTTTAAAAACCTTATATGTCCCCAGGGCATAACTTAAAACCCTTGCCCTGAGGGCTGTGGGGGAGTGTCATCCTAAAAAAATATTTTCTATCTGGAAATCAACTACGCTGAACAAAATGGCTATCTCAAGATTTTGAATGGATGTGTTTTGGGGAATGATGGGCGTAGGGGGGGGGGGGCTAGTTGCCCTCCAATCACTTTCGACTATTAAAAAGGGTATTAGCCCTTCGAATTTACAATCGAATGAGCCTATTTTGAAGTTT
This sequence comes from Artemia sp. Qi Xiang Cuo, assembly GCF_049724085.1. Taxonomy (NCBI): domain Eukaryota; kingdom Metazoa; phylum Arthropoda; class Branchiopoda; order Anostraca; family Artemiidae; genus Artemia; species Artemia sp. Qi Xiang Cuo. The sequence goes on from NC_142814.1 coordinate 8,081,231, forward strand.
CTACGACAATGCCTTCTATAAAAACCTTATATGCCTCCAGGGCATAACTTAAAACCCTTGCCCTCAGGGTTGTGGGGGAGTGTCCTCCTCAAAAACATATTTTTTTATCTGGAAATCGACTTCACTGAACAAAATGGCTATCTCAAAATTTTGATTGGATGCGTTTGGGGGAATGATGGGCCTGGGGGAGGCTAGTTGCCCTGCAATCACTTTCGACTATTAAAAAGGGCACTAGCCCTTTGAATTTTCAGTCGAATTTTCACTAGAACTCTCAATTTCCAATCGAATGAGCCCCTTTTGATGTTTGTACGACGACCCCTTCCATATGAAGTGCCCAGCTCTAAAGGAAAAAAAATAATAAATAGTACATTGTGCCAACTTCGTTCTTATAGGCCCTCAGGGCATAACTTAAAACCCTTGCCCCGAGGTTTGTGGGGGAGTGTCCTCATAAAAAAACGTATTTTCTATCTGGAAATCAACTACGCTGAACAAAATGGCTATCTCAAAATTTTGATTGGATGTGTTTAGGCAAATGATGGGCGTGGGGGGGCTTAGTTGCCCTCCAATCACTTTCGATTATTAAAAAGGACACTAGCTACTCAAAATTTCCAATTGAATAAACCCTTTTCGAAGTTTCTACGACAACTCCTTCGATACGAAGTGCCCAGCTGAAGAAAAAAAAAACACATTGTGCCCACATCGTTCTTTACTTAGGAAGCGCTAGCGCGCTGCCTATGATAGATAGATTCTAACCATTCTACTTAAGTTTCACCTGGATTGAAGCTGCCTCTTAGAAGTGAAATTTACAAGAAAACAAAATTTTTCTAATGGAAGTAAGGAACAAAGTTAAAATAGACTTACTGATGATGTGTCCTTGTGTTTACTGGGTTATTCAAAACAAGAGATTTAATGAAATACAAAACTTACGCAAATACGCAGGAATTACATATTATTACAACGTGAAAACTATCCCTAAACACTTTGCACTCCTATTTTTCAAAACATCCAATATTGATTGTGTTTTCAGTAAAGCGCTAGTTTTTCAAATTTTTTAAAGACAGCGAAATATCATGAGTGTGTTTACTTAAGATAGTTTTAATTTTGTTTTATCTTTTCAACACAAAAATTTGCATACTCAAATTTTTCGATGTGGAAAAATCATCCAGATAGGTCATGCCTTTGGGAAAATTCGATTAGGGCCCATTTTTTTTTAGGGGGGGGATAATTTCGTAAGAATGACTCAAAAATACTTGGAATAGCTACAACAAATTCTGCTGAAGAAGAGGGTCTGTACTAAAAAGCACATTACGATTTGATTTGTCAGTAATATAGAATAGTTTGTCAGTATAAATATGCTAAAAGGCTTGCCGAATAAAACGAAAAGAAATTAAAGTTGTTCTGCGAAAATATTAAAAATCTGTCTTTTTTTCACCGAGCGAAGCTTGGTCTCCTGGTACTGCTGTACAAGCTATGAAGCTATAATTTTTGGTCGTTTTCAGATTCTATTCCGCTCTTTACTTTAACCAGAAAAACTATTCTGTTTAAAAATTGTTTATAGAACTGAAATATTCATCAAAAAGCTAGTAGACCGTCTTGCTATAAGACTTTTTTTTGAAAAGAATCATAAATAGAGTGGCTTTCATTTTTAGCTTTACGAAATCAATTTAGTCATTTTTTTTAACCCAGTAAAAGATGTATTTTGTGATTATTAAGTTCTTAAAATAAACAAAAAGTTTTCTATGCAAGGCCGTATTCGGAGGGGGGGTTAGACCCCCCCCCCAAATGTTTGTTTGACTCGTAAAAACGTAACAAAAATGAATATAAACAAATTTTGTATGCGTTTTTTGATTAATGCATAATGATTAATGCATAATCGTGAATAACTATTATAGAGTATCAAAACTTTATGTAAGATGACTCCAGCTTTAAGTGCTAGTTTAATATCAGTGGGAAATAAACCTTAAGGGCCAAGGAGCCATTATGGGAATTAGTATTTATTGTATGTTTAACTCATCTATGAATAAATCTTATCTCAATCTCAGCAAAACATATGTACAAGTATTTGTAACCAGTTCACGGGCGGCAGTAGAAGTGGGGGTTCAGGAGAGATATTGACCCCCTATACCTCAACCTAAATAGCAAAATAAATATACAAGTATTTAATTACCGATTCACGGACCCCAACGGGGGTTGGGAGGCAGAGGAGCAACTGTCCCCTGCATTTTTTTTTTTTTTACCTACCCCCTAGATTTTGAAGAACGCCTTTTTTATTATTTTCTTTGAAAAAAGTTGAAAAACAACAAAATTACTCCTCTGCCTGTAAATAAAAAAAAAAAAAAATCCTTGTCTCCCTACATTTTAGCGAATTGACGTCCCTGGACCGTCCGTATCAATTACTTTGCAATAGTGATTTGACTCGTAAACTCTATTAATAATAGCGAGAAGGAATATGATGAAACACAAAAACTGAAGATGATCTATGCCTAAAGAGGAGTCATAACCACAATGATTTTATCCCTTGATTATAAAACTCGTTCAAATTGTGTTTGTTAACACCTCAATTTTTTGTTCCGTGTCTCTGAATTTTGACATTTCCATTTTCTTAGCATGAAAGACTGGCGCCAATTGCAATTGAAACCTGTTCAAATTCTACCGCAAAGTCGCCAAAATTGTTGACTTACAATACCACTTTCCACCTTTAAATTAGCTGGTTACGCCTATTTATAGCAACTAGTTTTCTAATTCCATTACTTCCAAAAAATCAATCATTAGTATTCAGTTTAAAAGCGAAAATCGTTAGTAAAATTTAAATAGCATCGCCTCGTAGATACTAAATAAAGTAGGGCCGTTCAAAGGGCGGAAGGTGGCTGCAACCCGAGCTTCTTTTTATAAGCAATTGCGTTAGTCGTTTGATAGTTCACACACTATTTTCTTGGATTGTGCGGGGCGAAGTTATTTTGTTCAGGGGGTTATCACACTTCGGAGGGGTCCTAAATATATTTTTAGACAAAAAAAAAATCAAATGAAAATAAATAGCGATATTAAAGCTTAAAACAAACAGAAAATATTCTCAATATGAAAGGGGATGTTCCGTCCGCAGCCCTAACTCTTTAAGCTTAAGCTTTATAGAAAAAAATTATAAGTGTACTTGTATTTTAGCAGCTTCTTTTGAACAAGGGCACCGGCAGAAAATTTTCCAGGGGGAGGGGCCAAACGCTAAAACAGCAGTGGTGGTTGGGTGACAGTTTAGATGGTTTACGGCACTAAAATACGACTTTCCCCCGAAGAGAACGAATTTGCAATCAATTTAAAATCTTGAGAAGCTAATTGATTTAAAAGTATCAATAACCAAATTTTAGGCTTCCCAGTTGCAAAAGAAGTAATGCCACACGTGGAAGTACTGGATTCAACCAAGTTGATTCACTTTATTTGTAATGAAATTAGGCTACGTTTGGTGATCTGTAATTGCGTATCAGCCATAATGAGGGGGAGGAGGTGAGTCATTGTTTAGGTGGGGGTAGGGTAGATTCCTACAAAAGTACATTTTAGTGGACAAACTGTTTACTCTTCATGAGGCTTCAGATAAATGTCGAGAGAGGAAGGGGGAGTAGGAATTAATTAAAAAAAATTCTGTACAGCTAATATGTTGCATTTCTATATCTACCAGCACAGAGGTGAGAAAGGCAAGGCAGGTCATCATCAGCCCCACCATGAAATTTCTGTGGGGTGGCAAATACTGCTAGGAACTTAGTTTTCAATTTTCAATGGTAATATTTTTCTTTTTCATTTATATGAAGTACTTCAATGCATTTAAAAACAATATATGTAATGTATTTATCGATAAAAAATCCTTTTGTAGAGGTTGTGGTGGCTCAGTTATGTAGAAGATCAAAAGTCTCACAGAATTTCCATCCATCTAAACAATAATCCTCCTTTTCATCCAACCAAAATTCTTTAGTAGTAATATTAACAAGGAATTTTCACCGAAATTACTATTCATCGCCAATTTTTTTCAGTATATTCAAATTTTATCCTCAATTGAAATTGCAAATTTAAACGTAGAATGGTACTAATCAACGTACAATTATTAATTTAAACATTTTAAAAGAAATTGACCAGGGATTTAAAGGACCGGTACCTCAAATTATATCTTGGTTAGGTCTGGGAGTGATTTGGAAAAAAATCAGAAATTAAATTAAAAAAAAGAGCGTTTCAATTGAAAGCAAGGAACAGATTTGAAACCTATTTGAACAGATTATTCTTTGTATGAAGGGGACTGTCCCCTTCTTAGCTGCTTACTCCTTACTGTGAAATTTGGCTTTTTTCCAAATTTTTAAAGAAAATTTGCAATGAAAAAAAAAAATTTCAAAGCACTAAAAAACATTTTTTTAATGAGCAAGGTGTCGAAAAGGGGCAGTCCCCCTTATATGCAGAGTGATTTATATTTGTTTTAAGTTTTAAACTTGCTCCTTACTTTAGTTGAAAAACCTTTTCTATTTGTTAAATTACATTTCATGAAACTTTGAAGTTTTATGATTTCTACACATAATTTCTATCGGTCTACATTAATACTTCAACAAGATTAAATTCTAGTCCAAAGAGGGCTCCCAGGGCCAACAATTTTAAACGGAATAGCGCCTAAAATATCTCGGTTCCTTCCCTTCTCTTCGCATTCGATTTTTTAAAAATTTAATATTTCAGAGGACTCGGGTCTCTAGGCCCGCCTGCTGGTAAGCCTGTATTTGCACTTATCCCACTAACTGCCAGAAAGTTTCATCTTGATCATCAAAGCCCTTCCCACGATCTAGCAGTTACAAGGTTTTGGTCACCTTGCAATACACAGTGTCTTTTGATTTTGCCTTGCTACTTTCCTCGCTAATGGATAGACTTATAGATCACGGAAGGCTTATAGTGTAAAACTTCTCCCTCCCTCTAGGTCAAAATTTGAAGTCCACTACACCCTTTTACACTCCCTGAAAGTTTTAACTTGATGATCCAAGTCGTTCCCCAGATATTGCAGATGCACTATTTTTTAATCTGGGTGTGCATAATGTCTTTCAATTTCCAATGCTCCCTGTAATTTTCAAATTCATCTCCCAAGCAACTCCTCCCTGAATAAAATCTAAGTTACATAGCGGCTTAAAGCGCAAAAACATCTCCATTATGTCCTCTACTCCAAGTTATAATGCAACGTTCACTCCCCCGCCTCAAACAAGTTTCAACTCGATACCTCAAAGAATTCCCGAGATATTTCAAATAATTCTAAAATCGGATGCACATAGTTTTTGATGCACTTAGTATTTTGATCTGCTTAGGTAGATATGTCTTTTTCAAAGGACGTCCTAGGAAAATTCTGGCAACCATGGCCTGGTGAACGATCCCTCAGAAGTCCTTGCCAATCGGAAAACCAAGACCAGACATGGCCCCTTATTCTACTTGTACCTATCCAAGAACTAATGGTAATTTGCACGATTTACAGCCATTGCCCCTAGGAGTTTGTGCGTGATGCCTACCCCAGAGAGTAGAGAGGACCCTATAACTCCAGGGGAGACACCATATATGGGCATAGAACCACGTGGTTTAGGGTTTTTGTCAGTGAGAATGAAAAAACAGGAACTTTGTCACATTTATGTCTGTTTTCATGGATGGTTATGTGTGTTGGTCAATTTATTTGATGTTTTATGGTTTTTGTCAGTGAGAATTTGAAAAACAGGAACTTTGTCACATTTATGGATGGTTTTATGGATTTTGTCAGTGAGAATGAAAAAACAGGAACTTTGTCACATTTATGTCTGTTTTCATGGATGGTTATGTGTGTTGATCAATTTATTTGATGTTTTTATGGATGGTTATGTGTGATGACCAATTTATTTGATGTTTTTATGGATTTTGTCAGTGAGAATGGAAAAACAGGAACTTTGTCACTCCCTTCTTGTTGTTGTTCGATGCAGGTGTTATGAGTTTCCGGGAAACAGTATTTGTTATTGTTTTTCAAGCCAAATGTTATGAGTATCCAAGGTAACAGTTAGAACACGTGTTTCCTTCTCAGCCAATCAGAGGGCTTTGTTTACATAACAATTTGACCTTGAGATTTTGTATATAACGCGCATGCAATGTGATTCAATTATCAGAAAGTATTGTGACACAATGGATAGAACAATTGACATAATTGATGAGCTTGAGGCCTTGGCAGCCGCAATTAGCAATGTAAGTGCATTTTTATATTCAAACGAATTTTCCTTGGACACCCTCCAGTATATTCAGCTAAAACGTAAATATATTCCTTTACCCCCAAACCCCCCTCCAAACCATACAATCTTTATAGTCACTAGAAAACGTAAAATATATTCTTTTTACCCTAACCCCCGCCCACACTGTCTTACAATCCCAAATTCTTGCCAATAGAAATACCTTTTCGTTAAATTCCACTTTTTATTTTCCTTGGTCACCCTCCAGTATATTCAGCTAAAGTGTCTGCTGACTTCTGTCAATTTTTAATGAAAATCCCGTTCTGTTTTGACACAATCTCCAGCACGAGGCCTATTATTAGCTGACACCCTTTCCGATTTACAAACGCGGTCAACGGAACTATTCTTCCGTCAAAATTAAAACACAATGATGCAATAATTAAGCTAGGCCTACACAACCTGTATGGAAGTAGAGAAACAAGTTATTTTCGAATTAGGGTCTAACAATATCCCCCCCTCCCCCATTGTCTTACAACCCCAAATTCTCGCAAAAAGAAATACCATTTCGATAAATTCCTTCCCTCTATATTTCCAGCTAAATCCCCCCCCCCACTCTAATACAAACATCACTTTGCAATCTTTATACTCGATGGAAAACGTAAAATATATTCTTTTACACTCGAAACCTAACCACCGCAAAAAGAAATACCTTTTCGATTAATTTATTTTTTCTGTGACATCCGTCGCTATTGTTATTAAGCCGCTAACTTGACTATACATTTCTGCAAGGTTATAATTACCTTGTCACCCCTCTTCCGGTGTGTTCACGGTATCGGTGTAACCCAAAGAGTTTGTTTTGGTTGTCAAATTAAAACGATTTTAGGCAAAAAGAGATTGTTTATTAAGCTTGTGGATTCTTAACCTTGTATTTGCCGGAGAATCGGTGAAATTGATTATTTTAAAATTAATACACACAATATTCGGGTGAACTTAGGTGAAAGGGGGGAGGGGGCAAGACCGCGCGTCGTCCCGCATCGTTTTAAGTAAAGTATGTAAAAGGAGGAGCCCAATTAAGAAAAGTCTACAGACCACGGAGTCAACTGAAAACAAAATATTTATTCTCATTATAAGAAAGGGGGGATTTGGTGTGTAGACATGTACACCCATTGACAAGAAAACTAATGTGTAAATATATGCATTGCGTCTCTAGGCATGTTTTTAATTTTTTTCAAGCTTTCAATAAAGTTTCTTTTATATTCCCGGGCGTGAATCCAGGATTTTTGTTGGGGGAGGGGGATAGCACTTTTAATAGTGAAAAAATAGAAAAGATAATTGTTTCTTACCTTAATTGCTTCTTTGTAATTTAGTGATTTTAGATATAACATTTGAATAAAAGGTAGTAAGATATTCCTTTCGCTTTAATAAAACGCATGATTAACTCAATGAGAGGGTAGACATAGGGTGGGTTAATTTTCCTAAATTTAGGGGGGAGAGAATATGGTTTTTTTTGCTTTACTAAAATGAGATAAATACTTTTCTAAACAAAATTATGGTTAATAACTTTCTTTCTTTAAAAAGGGAGAAATTATTTTAATACTAATTTTTTTCTCTTCTTTAAGGCAAATTATGAGGAATTTGCGGACCCTACATCGAAGAGAGCTATGACTGGCGCAAATAGCGAAGAATGCTCCTCGCCGCCACCCGCTAAGAAAGCGAGGGCCAATAATGCGCCCCCTGCGAAGGCTACTGTCATACAGTATGGTCGCTGGGCAAAACCCCCCAGCTCCACACTGCCTGCCCAAGTGCAGCCGTCTGTACCAGCCCCTGACTCGACTGCACTAGTCGCAGCTCTTGTACAAGAAATTAATAACATCGTTTGCACACCCGAGCTTCTAGGTCCTCTAATAGCTGCCCCATCGACGCTAGGTCAAGAGGTTACACTCCAGCATGCACTACCCAGACCTTCCGGCACCCAAGCCCAGTCTGATTATGCAAATGTAAGCATTTTTTCCTACCTATCTATTTCTTCCAATGTTTTTTTCTTTTTCAATCCCAATATAAACTTATCTCAGCGGGATATTAACCCCTCACCCCCACTATTACATATCTAAATGTAATTTTTTACAATGAAACCACTCTTTTCTAATATTTGCTATCGCTTCGATATTTCATAAGCGAATATTTTTATGTAATTTCTATTAATAATCACTGCCTTTGAAACTCAAAATGCCGTTTTTTCTAATCTTTGCTATTTTCTCTGTTGCTATCGCTTCACATATAGTTTTAGGTACCTTTGAAACTCTATTCCATTCACATAGTTTTAAGAGAGAGAGATTATCCCATCTGTCACATATTGGCGTTCTAATTTACACTGAATATTTCTATGGTGCCAAAGATTTTAGTGAGGGGAAACCGAGTTAACGGTTCAATCCTGGAACACTCGCGCGAGAATTAGAAATATTTCAACTTTTGAAGGGCATTATGTAAAGGGGGCTGGAAAGAGCTGTGGGAGGTGCTGCATGAAGCGCCGCTGGGCCGAGAAGCAGGGATGCGCCACAGGCCCGGGAAGTGCCGCAGGATGCGTCGCATGGATGTACCGCGGCTCAGGAAAGCGCCGCGGGATACGTCGCAGGGATGCACCGCATGGATGCGCCGCGAAAAAAAAAAAAAAAAAAAAAAACTTCTACGTAAAGCGATGTTTTAGATTGTCGTTAAGTTGAATTAACCAAATGTTTTTAAGCAATAATAATTTTGACAGTAGGGATGATTTGAAAATAAGCTATTTTTCATTTATAGGTTGGTGCATTTGTCCCATATTCACCGTCCAGTGAAGAAGGGGAAGAAGAGGCAATGGGGTTTCAAGACAACGAAACATGGGACGATATCATTGAAGTACTTTTTAATATTGACGAGTATTTAAATGATTTGTTTAATGTAGAAGCTAGTACAGTTGAGCATGCGGACTTGAGCCCGAACACTTTGCAGCTTTTAGAGGATTTTACAGAGACCCCTCTTCCTCCAGCCTCCGATACCCTAACGAGTCCACTGCAATCGGATGAAATGGAACATAGCCCGAATATTGTTGAACAACTTGGGGGAGGGGGTACATCTTTTCCCAAATTTCTTTTGTCCAAAACAATTTTAAATAATATAGTTGTTTTCCCTGCCACGTTTGGGGATCCTGTTAATACCCTAATGGGGAGGAATTTTGATTTTGATCAAGTAGAGATTGTGCAGGCCTATGTAGAAATAATTCGGGCACGTCTGGAGACACAAAGTCAATTGTGGGGGGGTAGGGATTCAATTAAGGTCTCTATTGTTTTAAAGGTTTTTTATTTGAATGAGGGGAAAAGCGAGGTTTACTATCATTTTATACATTCCGAGATGCGCGTAATTTATCCAAATTTAGAAAATTTTGAAGGAGTTTTTGGTGAGTGGGTAGGGCAAATTATTGCACATGTCGAGAACTATAACGAAAATGGGAGTGGGTCTGTAGTTTTATTCATTGAAAATTTAAGCATTAATATTTGTAAATTTAAGAAAGATTTTATTTTAACAGCGGGGCATAGGGATACGGGCATAGTCTTAGATTATAATCCGGATATAAAGGGATGTCAAGGTGTCCAGAGGATTTGTTTTGAAACAGGTCAAATGTGTTTCAAATATGCTTTCCTCATGTCAGCTTTCCGACCATTGAAAGATGACGCCACCAAGAAGAATTTAGATCACTGGGCTATACATGGGAAGGAAGGTGCCATTTTCCCAGTTGTAGATTTCTCATGCCTAAAAGTAAAACACCCATTAGCGCTACGATCCATTGACAGGTTTGAAAGGGCTAATGCCCACTTGAATACCGGCATTAAAGTGGTACAACACGAGACAGAATTTAAAGATGGGACTCGCTCAAAAAAGAAGAGGGTGGGATTCCCAGTAAGGAGCCTGTCAGCTGATTTGTTTAAATATTGGGTTTGGTTGCTATACGCACCGCCTAGTCAACCGAATGAAATTAGCTATTTTGGCCCTATCACTGACATTATTAGAGTTCTAGGGAAGGGTAAGAAGGGGTGGCGGGTATGTTTCTACTGTCCGACATGCCTCTATAGATTTTGTACTGAACTAAAGATGCGAAATCATATGAGACACTGTAGACGGCACGGATATCAGACAGTGGAAACGGTTTCAGGGGATAGGGCCATTCTACGTTTTAAAAATTTCCAGAATACCCTTCTCCAATGCAACAAAATATCTTTGGACTATGAAGCTAATCTGGTGGAGGTGAATGACCCACAATATCCAAACCGTATCAAAGAATCCCAGGCCATTGCAGTGTCCTATGCCCATGCGCAAAGAGACAGTTATAACACCATGCAGTTGTTAGAAATAGTTGAAATATTGGATGAGGGAGATGAGTGCATGGCCAAGGCATTGACTAAACTGAATGGCACGGCTAATGGCGCTATTTTTCTTTTTATAAATGCGATGTAGAAATGGATTCGTGCCGCAGAGTCGCGTCGTACTCAACCCAATCAAAAAATAGTGGGAGGAGGTACGGGGGTGTGTTCCGAGTAGGATAAGGGGACTAAAGGGAAAAGAGGGGGGAAGGGAACCTTCAGAAATAATGACCACTTGTGGCAGGAAATATCATCTGGGGGTAGTAATTTTGGGGGGGGTAGCGCATCACTCGTGTAACTTAAACGTTAGCCAACAGTTTTTTATTCCTATTTTTATCCATAATTCTAATTATGACTTGAAATGTATTTGACCGGCACGGACACGGATGCACCGGGAGGGAGGGGGAGTAGATAGTCCATGGGTGAATAATTCATTTACCTATAACATCATTCCCAAATCGGCCGAGAAGTTGTTGCTTCTAGAACTGAAATGGCAGGTAGTGGATAATGGGCGTACGTGCTGGAATAAAATTAGGTTTTCAGATTCTTTTAGTTTTTTCACCAAATCCTTAAGTCAACTAATTGAAGTGCAGAAAAGCGATAATTTTGATAGTTTTGCCTTGCTTAAACAGCACTTTCCTGACAGTGAAATGTGTGACTTATTAACCAGCCAAGGTATCTATGCATATATTAATTATTGCTCTGGTGCTCGATTAAGCGAGGAGAAACTACCTCCAATTGAAGCTTTTCACAATTCGCTGACCAACAGTGAATGCACGGCCGAGGATTATTAGTTTGCCAAGAAGGGGTGGGCTACAGGGGGATTGTAAAAATGGGTGGGATTATTGTAGACTGTACTTGGCCAGTGACGTTCTAAATCTGTTGGATATAGCCTGTAAGAATACAGACCAGATCTATTCAGAGTTCGGGTTAGATATAGGATATTATTTTTCAACACCCCAATTAGTGATGGATTTAATTTTAAAATTAGGAGGGAGGAAATAGGCCTCATCACAGACGTAGATCAACACCTTTTTTTAGAGCGTTCAATGAGGGGAGGATATGTTTTTCACTGGGACGGCGTCTTATCAACCGATTCGATCGGACAAAGCACCGGTGTAAAGTCAAATGCAGTGTTCTTGGACATGAACTGGTTATATCCCTCAGTAATGTCACATTACTCTTTGCCATGTGGGAACTATCAATGGCTTGAGATTCCTTGTGAGTTCCCCGACATTAACACCGTCGAGGACAATGGGCCACAAGGATGGTTCTTTGAAATTGATGGTAACTGCCCTGTAGTCATTCACAACTCAGTCAACGGTTTTTTCTTTTCCGGGATTAGTAGAACCGTGGGCAGGGACTTACTGAGTCACTATCACCGTGCTTTAGTTGAAGATATAAGTATGCATTGGACCCCCTCCCCACAGAAACTGACTACTGATTTGGACCCTAAGGAGAATATTGCTATTCGCCATATGCGTTTGCTCTGGAAGGTGAGCAATGGTTTCAAGGTCACCAAAATACAGCGGGTCCTGCAGTTTAATCGGAAACCATATTTGAAGACGTGTATAGATACCTTTTTCGATCAACGTTCTAGTGCAAATTCAAAGGTAGAGAAGGAATTGTACAAGCTCATTCTAAATTCAGCTTTTGGCAAAATGTGTGAAAGCGTAAGCAACAGATCTCGCTGCGACGTCTTGACTGACCCTCTAGAGTGTGCACGAATTATTGCCGATCCCAATTTTACATCATTTACGAGCATAGAGGCCGGCATGGTTCTTCTACACAGGAAAAAGCGAAATGTAGTACTGAACAAGAATATCGCAGGAGGTAGTTCAGTACTAGAAATTTCAAAAAAGCTTATGTTGTCCTTCTTTTACAATGTGTGCAAGGTGCAATGGCCACGGGAGGGGGAGGTTCAAGTTTACTATGGGGATACAGATTCTCTGCTGTTAAAGGTAAATGGGAGTGAATATTTATTGGGTGATTTGCAAAATTGGGTGCACATCAGCTCGCAGATGGATTTCACCAACTGGAATCCATCCCTCTACCCCGAGCTGGTGAAACGTCAAGCCCCCAACCAACTATTAAAATTAAAATCAGAGACGAGGAGTGATTTGATCTCCAGGGGGGTGGTCCCGGATCAAAAAGTAGATTGCGTTGAGACACATAGTGGGTATAAAAAGAAGACATGTATAGGGCTGCCTTCGCATTTTTTATAGAGTAATTTCAGTAAGAGTGTGTACATAGACTGTATGGAAAGTAACTTAATGTCAAGAGCAAAAGTGCCTACAATTCACTCTCTACATTATAGATAGTATGCCTTGAGAGTAGAAAAAAATGCAATATCATTTATATCCAAACCGTTCTATATGCTCGAGAATGATGGACTGTTCTATCTCAGGGCCAATACTGTTTTTCAGACAGAGCTAAATATATAGAATATTACAATTAATCTGGTCTTGATTAATAAACTTAACCCACACCACTCAACCATTCATAAATTAACTAACCGTCCAACCCGTTCATAAATTAACTAACCCAAGCACTAACCACCTTAACCAGTAACCCATCCACTAACCTGGAGCCGGGACGGCAACTAAGCTTTTTCCATCGTAGCGCCCGGGGGGTGGGGGACCCTTCCCGCGGCCGGCTCCCGGGGGGTGGGGGGCCCTACCTTTAAATTCACTGTAATGTTCAACTGTGCTAGTTCCAAGTGTATTTTGTTGTTGTACAGAAATGTGTTGTACAGAAAAGTGTTAATGGACAAAGGTGTTGTACAGAAAAGTGTTGTACAAAAAGTCCTGTAGATGGACAAAAGTGTTATCATTGTTCATGTTGAACAAATAGAGTTTTCATGTTGACCAAGTGTTCATGTTGAACAAGTGTTCATATTGCTTTAATAAATGTTGCCATGAGATATTGTTGTTCTTGAATAGATAGATCTATGGGGAAATTACTACTTATTCATTGAACACATATGATTTACAGTTAGTCATAGACCAACTGTTGTCAACAACATGTATCAATTTAAAACGCCCTTCAGACCGTCTTTGTGAGGTCCGTCACTGTCAGGGAAAACAACGATTTTTAATGGAATAATTCAAAATTGCGATAAAATGTTTTTGGAAAAGCCGAAAAAAATATAATATTAACAAATTAAATGATAGGAGTCTCATTACCGAATGACAGCACTTAATTTAGATCTGCAATTACAATTAATACGGGGACATGATGTATTTAGTATTATCGAATAAAACTCATGGCTGATATATGATTATCCGGGTGAATCTATCGAACACTTCTTGCAGGACATGTTGCAACTGTTCACTGTTCGATCTCATCATGAGTACATTTTCATAACCCTGGTTCTACACAATCTCTTTCATCAGAGCAGATGCATGCGAACCCTTGCTTTGAATTGTACTATCTATATTATCTATCGAGTTGTTGGTGTTTATAGCTCACGAATAACAATAAAAAAACATAAATACACCGGCACACCCAAATTTATTTTTTGAGCGTACAAAAAGGCGACGAGCAAACCCTACGGTTACATTTTGCTGGATCTTAATCAGAGCACGCCCGAGGATCTACGCGTAGTCACCGACATTTTCAACAATGAAATTACAGTATATCTTCCGGTGAACAGTGGAAAAGACTATTAGTTGCCATTATGAGACTGAAGAAACTACACAAACAACGGCCTTTATTTTCCCTTTTATGCACTTCAAAACCATAACTAAAAATAAACTAACTAAAACTAAACTAAACTATACTAAAATCTAAACTAGAACATTAAAATAAAACTAAACTAAAACTCCAAACTAAACTCTAGCTAAAATTCTAAAGTAAAACGAAAACTCTTAACTAAAAAAACTAAAAGTAAACTAAAACTCAAACTAAAACTCATAGGTAAAACTCTAGCTAAACTAAAACTTTAATCTAAAACTAAACTAACTAAAACTTAACTAAAAATAAATTATAATCTCTAAACTACTAAACAATAACTCTAACTAAAACTAAACACTAATCTAAACCTAAACTAAACTAACTAAAACTCTAAACTAAAACTAAACACTAATCTAAAACTAAACTAAAATTAAGCTACTAAATTAAAACTCTAACTAAAACTCTTATGTAAAACGAAAACTCTTAACAAAAAAACTAAAAGTAAACTCAAAATAAAACTCATAGGTAAAACTCTAGCTAAACTAAAACTTTAATCTAAAACTAAACTAACTAAAACTAAACTAAAAATAAATTCTAATCTCTAAACTACTAAACTATAACTCTAACTAAAACTAAACACTAATCTAAAACTAAACTAAACTAAGTAAAACTCTAAACGAAAACTAAAACTTTAATCTAAAACTAAAACTAAACTAAGCTACTAAATTAAAACTCTAACTATAACTCTAACTAAAACTAAACACTAATCTAAAACTAAACTAAAATTAAACTAAAACTGAACTAAGCTACTAAATTAAAACTCTAACTAAAACTCTTATGTAAAACGAAAACTCTTAACAAAAAAAAACTAAAAGTAAACTAAAACTCAAACTAAAACTCATAGGTAAAACTCTAGCTAAACTAAAATAAAAATAAATTCTAATCTCTAAACTACTAAACTATAACTCTAACTAAAAGTAAACACTAATCTAAAACTAAACTAAAATTAAGCTACTAAATTAAAACTCTAACTAAAACTCTTATGTAAAACGAAAACTCTTAACAAAAAAAACTAAAAGTAAACTAAAACTCATAGGTAAAACTCTAGCTAAACTAAAACTTTAATCTAAAACTAAACTAACTAAAACTAAACTAAAAATAAATTCTAATCTCTACACTACTAAACTATAACTCTAACTAAAACTAAACACTAATCTAAAACTAAACTAAAATTAAGCTACTAAATTCAAACTCTAACTAAAACTCTTATGTAAAACGAAAACTCTTAACAAAAAAACTAAAAGTAAACTAAAACTCAAACTAAAACTCTTATGTAAAACGAAAACTCTTAACAAAAAAAAACTAAAAGTAAACTAAAACTCAAACTAAAAATAAATTCTAATCTCTAAACTACTAAACTAAAACTTTAATCTAAAACTAAACTAACTAAAACTAAACTAAAAATAAATTCTAATCTCTAAACTACTAAACTATAACTCTAACTAAAACTAAACACTAATCTAAAACTCTTAACTACTAAACTAAGTAAAACTCTAAACGAAAACTAAACTACTAAACTAACTAAAATCTAAACTACTAAACAAACTAAAAATTCTACACTAAAACTAAACACTAATTTAAAACTAAACTAAATTAAACTGAAAATCTAACTAAAACTCTAAAATAAAACTAAACATTAAAACTAAAACTAAACTAAAAATCTAAACTAAACTAAACTAAATAACTAATAAAATAATAAACTAAAAATCTAGACTAAACTAAACCAAAACTAACTAAAAATCTAAACTATAACTCTAACTAAAACTCCAAACTACTAAACTAAGTAAAACTCTAAACGAAAACTAAACTACTAAACTAACTAAAATTTAAACTACTAAACAAACTAAAAATTTTACACTAAAACTAAACACTAATTTAAAACTAAACTAAATTAAACTGAAAATCTAACTAAAACTCTAAAATAAAACTAAACTTTAAACTAAAACTAAACTAAAAATCTAAACTAAACTAAACTGAAACTAAACTAAACTGCTAAATCAAAACTCTAACTAAAAGTCTTTAGAAAAACTCTATCTAAACTAAAACTCTAATCTAAAACTAACTAAAACTAAACTAAAAATAAAGTTAATAAATAAACTTAAAATAAACTAAAAGTCTAAAATAAAATTAAACATTAAACTAAAGCTAAACTAAAAATCTAAACTAAACCAAACTAAACTAAACTGTTAAATTAAAACTCTAACTAAAACTCTTTAGTAAAACTCTTGCTAAACTAAAACTATAATCTAAAACTAAGTAAAACTAAACTAAAAATATAGGTAATAAATAAACTTAAAATAAACTAAAACTATAAAATAAAACTAAACATTAAACTAAAACTAATCTAAAAATATAAACTAAACTAAAACTAAACTAAACTAAACTACCAAATTAAAAAACTAAAAGACTAAACCATATAAAATCTAAATTACTCAAGTAACTAAAAATAAACTAAAACTAAAAAATAATATAGAAATAAAATTAACTTAAACTTAAACTTAACTAAAACTGTAAAATAAAACTAAACACTCAACTTAACCTAAAATAAAACTACAATCTAGATCTAAAATAACTGACACTTAACTACTAAACTAACTAAAATTACAAACTAAAACTAAACACTAATATAAAACTAAAATAAATTAAACTGAAAATCTAACTAAAACTCTAAAGGAAAACTAAACATTAAAACTAAACTAAACTGTTAAATTAAAACTCTAACTAAAACTCTTTAGTAAAACTCTAGCTAAACTAAAACTATAATCTAAAACTAACTAAAACTAAACAAAAATAAAGGTAATAAATAAACTTAAAATAAACTAAAACTCTAAAATAAAACTAAACATTAAACTAAAACTAAACTAAAAATATGAACTAAACTAAACTAAAACTAAACTAAACTAAACTGCTAAATTAAAAAAATAAACTACTAAAATATATAAAATCTAAATTAATAAAGAAACTAAAACTAAACTAAAACTAAACACTAATATAAAACTAAACTAAAATTAAACTAAAACTGAACTAAAACTCTAAAAGAAAACTAAACACTAAACTAAAACTCTAATGTAGAACTAAACTAACTAACACTAAACTATTAAACTAACTAAAATTCTAAACTAAAACTAAACACTAATCTAAAACTAAAATAAATTAAACTGAAAATCTAACTAAAACTTTAAAGGAAAACTAAACATTAAAACTAAACTAAACTGTTAAATTAAAACTCTAACTAAAAATCTTTAGTAAAACTCTAGCTAAACTAAAATTTTAATCTAAAACTAACTAAAACTAAACTAAAAATAAATGTAATAAATAAACTTATAATAAACTAAAACTCTAAAATAAAACTAAACATTAAACTAAAACTAAACTAAAAATATGAACTAAACTAAACTAAAACTAAACTAAACTAAACTGCTAAATTAAAAAACTAGACTACTAAACTAACTAAAATCTAAACTAAAAATCTAAACTAAACTAAACTAAAACTAAACTAAACTAAACTGCTAAATTAAAAAACTAAACTACTAAACTAACTAAAATCTAAACTACTAAAGTAACTAAAACTAATCTAAAACTAAACTAAAATTAAACTAAAACTAAATTAAAAATCTAAATTAAACTAAACTGAAACTAAACTAGACTGCTAAATTAAAACTCTAACTAAAATTACTTAGTAAAACTCTAGCTACACTTAAACTTTAATCTAAAACTAACTAAAAATAAACTAAAAATAAAGGTAATAAATAAACTTAAAATAAAGTAAAACTCTAAAATAAAACTAAACATTAAACTAAAAATAAACTAAAATCTAAACTAGACCAAACTAAAACTAAACTAAACTGTTAAATTAAAACTCTAACTAAAGATCTTTAGTAAAACTATATCTAAAATAAAACTATAATATAAAACTAACTAAAAATAACATAAAAATAAAGGTAATAAATAAACTTAAAATAAACTAAAACTCTAAAATAAAACTAAACATTAAACTAAAAATATAAACTAAACTAAAACTAAACTAAACTAAACTGCTAAATTAAAAAAATAACTAAAACTCTTTAGTAAAACTCTAGCTAAACTAAAACTATAATCTAAAACTAACTAAAACTAAACTAAAAATAAAGGTAATAAATAAAATTAAAATAAAATAAAACTCTAAAATAAAACTAAACATTAAACTAAAACTAAAAATATAAACTAAACTAAAACTAAACTAAACTAAACTGCTAAATTAAAAAACTAAACTACTAAACTAACTAAAATCTAAACAACTAAAGTAACTAAAACTAAACTAAAACTAAACACTAATCTAAAACTAAACTAAAATTAAACTAAAACTGAACTAAAACTAAACTAAACTGCTAAATTAAAACTCTAACTAAAACTAAACTAACTAACACTAAACTACTAAACTAACTAAAATTCTAAACTAAAACTAAACACTAATATAAAACTAAAATAAATTAAACTGAAAATCTAACTAAAAATCTAAAGGAAAACTAAACATTAAAACTAAACTAAACTGTTAAATTAAAACTCTAACTAAAACTCTTTAGTAAAACTCTAGCTAAACTAAAATTTTAATCTAAAACTAACTAAAACTAAACTAAAAATAAATGTAATAAATAAACTTAAAATAAACTAAAACTCTAAAATAAAACTAAACATTAAACTAAAACTAAAAATATGAACTAAAATAAAATAAAACTAAACTAAACTAACCTGCTAAATTAAAAAACTAGACGACTCAAACATATAAAATCTAAACTAATAAAGAAACTAAAACTAAACTAAACCTAAACACTAATATAGAACTAAACTTAACTTAAACTTAAACTTAACTAAAACTGTAAAAGAAAACTAAACATTAAACTAAAACTAAACTAAAATCTAAACTAAACCAAACTAAAACTAAACTAAACTGTTAAATTAAAACTCTAACTAAAACTCTTTAGTAAAACTCTAGCTAAACTAAAACTATAATCTAAAACTAACTAAAACTAAACTAAAAATAAAGGTAATAAATAAACTTAAAATAAACTAAAACTCTAAAATAAAACTATACATTAAACTAAAACTAAACTAAAAATATAAACTAAACTAAACTAAAACTAAACTAAACTAAACAGCTAAATTAAAAAACTAAACTACTAAACTAACTAACATCTAAACTACTAAAGTAACTAAAACTAAACTAAAACTAAACACTAATCTAAAACTAAAATAAAATTAAACTAAAACTTAACTAAAACTCTAAAAGAAAACTAAACATTAAACTAAAACTAAACTAAAACTCTAATCTAAAACTAAACTAACTAACACTAAACTATTAAACTAACTAAAATTCTAAACTAAAACTAAACACTAATCTAAAATTAAAATAAATTAAACTGAAAATCTAACTAAAACTCTAAAGGAAAACTAAACATTAAAACTAAACTAAACTGTTAAATTAAAACTCTAACTAAAACTCTTTAGTAAAACTCTAGCTAAACTAAAATTTTAATCTAAAACTAGCTAAAACTAAACTAAAAATAATGTAATAAATAAACTTAAAATAAACTAAAACTCTAAAATAAAACTAAACATTAAACTAAACTAAACTAAAAATATGAACTAAACTAAACTAAAACTAAACTAAACTAAAAATAAAGGTAATAAATAAACTTTAAATAAACTAAAAATCTAAACTAAAACTCTAAAATAAAATCAAACATTAAACTAAAGCTAAACCAAAAATCTAAACTAAACCAAACTAAAACTAAACTAAACTGCTAAATTAAAACTCTAACTAAAACTCTTTAGTAAAACTCTAGCTAAACTAAAGCTCTAAACTAAAACTAAACTAACTAAAACTAAAATAAAGGTAATAAATAAACTTAAAATAAACTAAAAATCTAAACTAAAAATCTAAAATAAAACTAAACATTAAACTAAAACTAAACTAAAATCTAAACTAAACTAAACTAAAACTAAAACTAAACTAAACTGATAAATTAAAACTCTAACTAAAACTCTTTAGTAAAACTCTAGCTGAACTAAAACTCTAATCTAAAACTAAACTAACTGAAACTAAAGTAAAGGTAATAAATAAACTTAAAATAAACTAAAAATATAAACTAAAACTAAACATTAAACTAAAACTAAACTAAAATCTAAACTAAACTAAACTAAAACTAAACTAAACTAAACTGCTAAATTAAAACTCTAACTAAAACTCTTTAGTAGAACTCTAGCTAAACTAAAACTCTAATCTAAAACTAAACTAACTAAAACTAAAATAAAGGTAATAAATAAACTTAAAATAAACTAAAAATCTAGACTAAATAACTAATAAAATAATAAACTAAAAATCTAAACTAACCCAACCTGCAATCCTCTTTTTCTAATATTTCCACCCCCCTGATTGACTTAGAAGGATATGTAACAAGCCCTCTGATTGGCTAAGAAGGGGGATGTAACCGACTCGCTGATTGGCTGAGAAGGAAACACGTGATCTAACTGTTACCTTGGAAACTCATAACATTTGGCTTGAACAACAATAACAAATACTGTTTCCTGGAAACTCATAACACCTGCATCGAGCTACAACAAGAAGGGAGTGACAAAGTTCCTGTTTTTCCATTCTCACTGACAAAATCCATAAAAACATCAAATAAATTGGTCAACACACATAACCATCCATAAAAACATCAAATAAACTGATCAACACACATAACCATCCATGAAAACAGACATAAATGTGACAAAGTTCCTGTTTTTTCATTCTCACTGACAAAATCCATAAAACCATCCATAAATGTGACAAAATTCCTGTTTTTCAAATTCTCACTGACAAAAACCATAAAACATCAAATAAATTGACCAACACACATAACCATCCATGAAAACAGACATACATGTGACAAAGTTCCTATTTTTTCATTCTCACTGACAAAAACCATAAACCACGTGGTTCTATTCCCATATAAGGAGTTATAGGGTCATCTCTACTCCAGAGGAACACCATTCGACGTTTCTGAACAAAATAGCTCTTAAGATTTAATCCGAAATCACAGATATTATAGAGGAATTGGGTAGCAGAAAAGGATATAGGGTGAAGACTAGTTGTTCTCCAATCACTTTCGACTCTTGAAAAGGGCACTAGAATTTTCAGTTTCCGATCGAACGAGCCACCCTCCAAGGCTTCTACGAGTGCACCTTCTGAATGTTTTTTTGAAGATGAAAAAAATGAAAGATTTGGCTCTTTTCTGGTATTTGTCGGGTCCCGTTTTTTTTTGAGGGGGCTTATTTTTGTCTCATTTCTATTGTGCATTGGCGTCACCTTAGTCCAGGGACTTAAGGATCGATGTTTCGGTCCAATGATAAAAAAGATTTCTACTCATTTTCGGGGGGAGGGAACACCATACCCAAAAACAAGTTATGCATATCTAGGAACCTTATTGCCCTCCCTATTAACAAAAAATGTGATCTTATCGACCAAAAGAACGATCCCTGGAAGTTTCGATTCAATCCAAACCAAACACCCAACTCCCCCATTGTTCCAATATATAACCTCTCGGTAGACAATTAGCAATTGTCATATTTTAACTAGAACTTTCGAACTAGGGCACTAGAACTTCCAATCAAATGAAACCCATCCGAAGTTTATACAACCACCCGCTCCATAAAAACCTTATAGCCTATACGCCGAGGCATAACTTACAACCCTTGCCCCTGGGCTCTGGGGGGTTATGTTCACCCTGAAGGCATTGGTACTATTGTGGTCTTTGGACTATTGTGAACGAAATGAATATCTGACAATTTCAATCTGATGCGTTTGTGGAAAAGAGGGTGCCAGGGAAGGGGGAGGCTAGTTGCTCCATCAACTAGAACTTTACATTTACAATCAAATGAGCCTCCTCTAAATTTCACACGACCACCCCTTCCATAAAACACTTATGTGCCCTCAGGGCAAAAATTACAACCCCAGACTCTGGGGAGTTGTGTCAGCCCCAAAGGCCGTGTTATGTGATCTTTGGGCTATTTGTTTTAACAAACGACTATCTCAAAATAGCTATCGGATGCATTTGGGTAAAATAGGACGTAAGGGGGGGGGACTAGTTGCCCTCCGTTCACTTTGACTCTTAAAAAGAGCACTAGATCTTCTGATTTCCAATCCAAAGAGTCCCTCCGAAGTTTATACGGCCACCCTTTCCAAAAAAACCTTATATACCACCGGGGCATAACTTACAATCTCTGACATCCTCAAAGCCATAATTACTGGACCTTTCGACTACGATGAACAAAATAAGTGTCTCAAATTTTTATTGGATGTGTTTGGGGAAACTATAGGCGTGGGAGGGGTGGTGGTCGCCCTCCAATCACTATCATCTATTAAAAAGGGCATTAGAACTTTCAATTTCGAATCAAATGAGCTCCTATCAAAGTTTTGCGACAACTCGTTCTATACGAAGTGTCCTGGTCTATAAAAAAACATTGGGCCCACATCATTCTTTACTTAGGCAACGCTATTGCGCTGCCTACGATATAACCCAAAACCTTTACATTAGAAAAGTCCAGCCTTGGAAATGGTTGTTTGAGCAATAAATGGAACACTGTTCACACAATCGAACAGAAAAAAATGAATAGATTTATTGAGTGAAAATATTGAACATTTTGAACATGTGGCTACGATCAAGGCCATTCTTAAATTTTACTCCCTTACTATGAACCCAGGATATCTCATTATGGAAGAATACTCATTGCAGGAAAGTCAGGAAACCCACAGAATCAACCAACAGGAAACCACCACAATCAGGAAAACCAACTGGAGCTGGGCCGTCGTTTCAACTAGAAATTAAATAATTGTGGGTAACAGCATAGACCCTAGCTTCTCCTTGTATATTTTACAAAATGGCCCCAATAGTAAACTTGATGAGCTCCATTGACTGTAATTCTAATCAGGGAGATAAAGTTAGATATAAAATTAAATAGCCACCATTATCAAGTCTTTGAATTATGCAGGTGTGCATCCAGGATGGAGTGGCAGGGGGGACCGCACCCACAAGATTTTTTAGCTCCCTCATTTCTTTTTTTCTTTTTTTACTCTTATTTTAAATAAACTTGTCAATTTGGTGAATTATTAGCTCCCTTGTAACATTGCCCCCCCCCGAAGATTTTGCTCTCGATCCGCCTCTGAAATTATATTATTTAGTTTTATTATTATCAAGTCACTTTTAATTTCAATTCACTTTCAGTAAACATGTCTAATTTGCAATGCTATTATATTACATATTTTAACTATTCTTTACTATAGTCTTTAATTTGTATTATATTTACAATACTTTATTTATACGTCAAATATAACGATCAGGATTGGTTATAATAAATGATCAGGAGAAAGAGCTAGAGCTGGACCATCGTTTTAACAAGATTAATTAAAAAACAAATTTTCTAAATAATAAGTTCTTCAAAGAAAATAAAAACAAAGATTAAACTAAAGACGATCGGAAATAAAGGCATATAACTATTGAAACTTAAAACGAACAGAAATTACTATCAACGAATAAATGAGGCCCACAGTGAACAGAAACAAACGGAAATTACAATAAATAAAGACAAACATAAATGAACAGAAATTCCCATAAACAGGAGTAGGGCTACAGTCCCCTAAGCGCTCTTAACGCTATAACGTCATTTGCGTTTAGTGAGTAAAAAATATGTTTTGAACATATTTTTTTTAGAATTATAACATTTATGAATCAAAAATCGCCAAGGTTTCAAGGAGTGAATATCATTGTATATCAAAATGTTTTTTTTTTTTTTTGTGAAAAAAAAATGGTTAAAAAAGCGTTGTATTTGTGAATCTTGATCAGCTTTGCAATATCACCTTTTGCTGTGTTATTGTTCATGTTATGAAAAATAAAAAGTCACAGGTTAAGATACAAATCATTTTCAGTAAAGCGCCAATGGCACTAGCGTGCAACCTGCAGACGCCATAACAGTATTTTATAATCTGTATCTTTATTGTGATCATTTTATTTCACTTCTATACGTTTCGAGTTCCATTTATTGATTGATGGCAATTTGGTTCGTTTTAAGCTTGAACCACTGCAAAATGTATTTTTAGGTTTTAATACAGATCTTTACTTTCCTTGACAAAACAAAAAAATGAATCTGAAAATGACAAACGGGTCTATGGATAAAGGAGAACAATAATCAAACGCATATTTCGCCCGTATAAAACAAGGTGTCTTCAGCGTAGAATAAAAAAAAAACTAGAATCAAAACTAAATAATATAAATAAAAATACACATAAAACTAAAACAGAATCACTAAACTATATTTTTTTTTTAATAGCTCAAAATATTATATGGCGAAATATTCGTTTTATTTCCGTTCTCTTCGTTTCCTTTACTGGCCATGGACCCGTTTGTCATTTTCAGATTCATTTCTTTGTTTGTCATAGCTGACAGTTGGGCTTTAGATTTTTTATTTACTTTCCTTTAAACAACTTTTTTTTACAAAAAGTTTTTTTTTCTGAATTTATTTTGCAAAATGACGTTTCCAAATTTGTTTGTATTTTCTTTGTGTTGGATTTTGCTTTATCGGTCAATTTTTGCTTCTTCTTGGCTCTTGACTGATTTTTTTTTTAGTTGATGGTTCCATTGATTTCAACTTTTTAACGAAATTTTTCGTTTGAGCCTAAGCCAGACAAGCCCTTCAGGCTAGGACCAAAGGCAGGCACGAGGCTTTTTTTTATACAAGTTTCAAAATTATACCACGATTCGGTGTTTTTCAATCAAGAGGGCATAAATTCCACCAAAACATTGAACATCAGGTAAGGCAGCTATTTACTGTGCTTTTACTGCTTAAAATATTCAAAAATGAATGACGAGGAACTCCATGAGTTTCATAAGGCGACTTTGCGTCGAGTCATAGATGTCGTAAAATCGGCGCCGTACGAGATCCCATCATTTGATTCTTATATCTTATCTCACAGTGCAGAATATTAGATTCTTTCCACAAACATCAGACCAGACGCCCTAGGAAGAAGGCTAGAATGACCGAGTTTAGAGACAGATATTTGAATTTATAGTCTTCAATCACCCTCATTTCCATAGCTGAGAATTGTCTCGGACAAAATTAGCGTAACTTTAAATTCTTACTTGAAAAGAGTGAGCACCCAGCTTCAAAACCAGCTTCAAACTGAGGTCAGCCGTGACCAGATTATAATATTTCACTGAAGACAATCAATAAATAGTTTATTGCATTTTTAAGTTTTCTAGATAAAGGTAAACCAGCCCAAGCCATGTTTTAGGGACGGCTTAGTCCCTCCCTCCACAAGCCAAAGGATTAGTCAACCAGCTGGATCCGAGTAAGAACGAATCAAAACAGAGATAATAGACGTGAAGCATAGGCTGGAAGGCTCGATATAACTAGCAGGATCAAAACAAAATCGCTCTAACAACTGAAAATAATGAAAAACGAGTTAAAAAAATAAATTGTGTCAAAAACTTACAAGACAAGTAAATTTTGACGTGGTTCTTGCACTGTCGCTGGAAGTGCATACCGGTATACTGATAAAATTTGAAAGTAATTGAATGTTCGGAAGTGTTCCAAAAATTGCTCGCAAATTTGTGTAATAAACAGGCGAACCAACAAGCAAGAAAGTGAGTTAAAAAGAGTTAATTAGAAAGCAACAGCCCATGTTAAAAGTATGTAATCAATCGGGAATAGCATTTGAGAGAGGACGGGAACCTTGCTTTTGCAGAAAAGGGTTAGTCTATAAAAAATATTTCCAAGGGGGTAAGCCAGAACTTTATTTTTACAGAAATTCTCCTTGAAGGGCGTGGCTAGTCAACAAAGGAGGTAAGCCAAGTTTGAAAAAAGGGCATATGTTATTGTAGGATATGGAAGTTTGTGCCTTTGATCTTTTACTCTCTTCAAAGGGGTAGCATAGGCCCAGCTCACCCTAATTTTGGCGGCTCGTCGGCGGGAATGCCCCTGGTCTCTTCTTAGGAAGCAAAACTTCATACACATGTCAAACGGAGAAGTTTTCTTAAAAAAAGAGACACATATTTTATGGTTTTCTCTCTTAATGTAGAGGGATTCCTTGGACTTTGTTCATACCTTCACGAAGAAAACCGAAAGAGCTTCTCTTGAATAATAATAATAATAATAAAATACATGAAAATAAATCTTATTTATGAAAAATTAGACAAATTTAATCGAGGTCATGTTGCTTTATGAGCTGCATACTCAAACGGAATCTGAGGTGCTGACACGGGTTTAGCTGATCTTTCGAGGGGGTAGTGCCCAATTTCCTCTTGTTTAAGCCTATAGGCCCTGGGGATATTACTTTACTTTTAGAGGAATTGAATAAAATTATGTAATAGTTTAACAACTTCTTATTCGTGGGATTATTTTTTCTATACCGGTCACCGAGCTATTTGTGATTCTCAATACGCAAAAGTAACACGTTATATTCAAAAATTTCCTTGTTTCATTTCAATGTTCTTCGAGTCCATATCTCTTGTTCAAAAAAATGAAACTCATTGCAGACTGAAAAAGAAAACATCAACAGTTCGTGGTGGCACCAAAAAGCAAAAAACGACTTTACCAATGGAAATAACAACTTTCTAAACAGGTGAAACTTTCTAAGTTTCGAAAGAATACATAATCAAGAATATAAATTTTATACTAATTCTAAACATATCAAATCTTCAAAGATTAAGAGTACCCATCAAATAGCATTACTATATTTTCATAATTTCAGAAGAAGGAAAAACATTCAACCTTAAAGAAATCCTTTTCGATCTCGAGGAAAATTTTACCATTAAATTCTGGATGCCTTAAGACCCCAGTGTCTAAATGCCTAACTCTAAAAATGCCAAATTTTTTAAATTTTGTGCAATGGGTTCATGCCAACTAGTCTATCTGTTTTTTGTTGCTTTTCAGAGGGATGATTGAGTCGAGTGGCCACATAATTATTTGGTAGGGGGGGGGCATCATTTACAAAAAAAATCCAAGTTCTAGGGCCTTGTTTAAGAATCTCAATCGATTCTAGCGCAACCAGGCCCCTCCTATGCGCTTTCCTCTCCCCGGAGTTCATTTCGGTCAAACAGGGTGTCGCGATAAAATATCAAGGTACCCATATTAACTAGACGATTCAAAATAAAACAGAATATATCTCAAAAGGTACCATGACCAGAGTAGCCACAGGAGAAGAGCCCAACGCTATTAAGCACTTCTGATTTTGTAAAGAAGAACCAGTAAATAAATTTTCGAAGAAAGGAAGATTAATTAAACGTTATTAATCTCAGGAATTTACGCATATTACTATCAAGAATAATTAGGCGTCGCAATGGAAATTTCAGACTAACTTCAAATGAAAGCGTTTATCCCCGGACTATTTTATAATTTAACTAATTTAACAATAACAATATCTGAATTTAACAATATCTGAAGGTTCCCTTGCTAATAATTTATAGGTTAAAAAAACAAAACAGACATCATCAAATTATAATAATGTACAGCATTAACATGATTTTTGAAGTTAATATTTAACGTATGTGCTCTTTCCAAGATCCCAAGCTGAGACCATAAGATTTTAGGGAAAATCCCAAGGAGCGGCAATCCTTGTTTATCAGTGATTTGCATTAGAAAGGTGAGAATGTTTTACCTTTTTTGAACTAGGATTGAACAAAGATTTTAATTTTTTTGTAAATATACAACAGTGTCTTTTCATTTATGTTGCTATTAAATCGTGAATTAATAATAGGTCCCATTGGGGCTCATAGTGCAAAAACGTTGAGATGAATCTGAAAAAAACATTTTAGCCTCCCCCTCCCTAAGTCAAAATTTGAGATTCTCCTTTCCCATGACACTCCCTGAAAGTGTCAGCTTCATATAACTTCATTTCAACTTCAAAGTTTCATTGTCCACACAAGTCATAAGGCTTATTGGCAAACGCTTCTTTTCTTGTATTGTTTTAGTTTTTTAAATACCTGAAGCCATTTCCAAGGTATTGCAGATACAATATTTTGACCAATGGGCACCACATAGTGTCTTTTTATTCACCTCACTACTTAGGTGCGAACAGATTCTAATTTCCAAAGGGGCTTATTGCACAAAAACGTTCTCCCCAGAAAAAAGACTGTCTTAAGATTTCAAAATTGACCTCTCAAGCCTTTCCAAAGATATTCAGCCTACACCTTCCTTTTCTGACACTACCTGAAAGTTTTAGCTCCATACCCCGAGCAGTTCTCGAGATATTGCTGATATAGTACTTTGAAAACATGAATACACTTCGTACCTTTTGATTTAGGTCTACTCTCTCCCCTAAGTAATATTTCGACGTCAACTTCCCCACTCAGCACTCCTTGAAAATTCCAACGTGAGGGTCAAGGCCATTTCAGAGATTTTGCAGATACGCCATTTTCGTAACTTCACAGCATATAGCAACTTTTGATTTACCTTGCTGCTAAACCATCCATAAATTGTAAGTCCATAGAAACGTATTATGCAATAACGTTTAAGTCAATCAGAGACATGAAATTTTTATGTCCCTTCCCTTCTCGTCGCACAAATTTTGAGGTCCCCTAAACTAATCCCCCCTACTTTTCCCCAAAAGTGCCTGAACGTCCCAACTCCATTCCTAAACCACTCCCAAGAATTTGCAGATATGCTGTTTGATGACCTGGATGCACTTAGCGTCTTTGATTTACTTCTGGCACCTCCCCCAGTTAAAATCTAAGGGTTATTCAAATCCCCCTCCCTGTTCAGCAACCTCCGAAAGTTACGAGATCATCCAAGCCATTCCCGAGATATTACAGGTAATCTGAAAGCTAAGAGTTAGTTCAGACGTTTGGGGAAAACGCATGTGATTTCCTACAGGGAGAATAGGGAGAATGTTCACACGCATCCGAACTGCAAATATTGGCAAAATATTCAAACATCAGAAGTCATGACTGAAGATATAGGCTTGGAAGTTACTTTTTTAGCTTTTGGCGTTTCTTGTAGTCTGAACTTGAAGCATCATACAAAAGTTGATAATTCTGTACAAGGGCAATCGAATTGGATGTTTTATGATGCCTGACAATCGAAATGTTTTTCAAATTTCAAAAATACCGTCACAAATTCCCAATCACTTCAGCCCTATGTACGGAAAAGCTAGAAAAAAATCCAAACCATACTCCGAACGGGAATTACGAAATTCCCATAGGGAGAATGGTAATTCTCAAACGTCTGAACTAACTCTAAGAATGTCTTTTTAGCTACTCAGCTACGCGTTTCGTTCCCTGAGTATACCTTTCGGAAACATTTACCTACCGATGTGTCACTAAGAGCCCCTAACTGATCAGATAACCAAGAACAAATATGGCAGCCTTTTCTACTAAAACCTATCTATGAACAATGGATAATTTTGCATAAGTTAGCGCCATTATCACTGGGGCTTTGGTGAGCATTCGACGTTCCTAAATACAACAACCTTTTTCAAAAATTTGATCCAATATCATGGGTGATATGAAGTGGGGGTGGGTGGCAGAGAAGAGCAAGAAAGGGAAACTAGCTGCCCTTCAATACCTTTGGGCCCTTGAAACTGCACTATAAATTTTAATTTCCAATCGAATGAAGTCTTTTTTAAGTTTCTACGATCATTCCTTCCATACAAAGTGACTGGGAAAAAATGGCCCCTTCTCTGGCCCCGTTTTGAGGGGACCCTAAATATTTTTACGTTTTTCCTTCTGAATTTTGGCCCTCTTAGCTCAAGTATTTAAGGATATAAGTTTCAAGCCGACCCGGCAAAAACTTTTTTTCCCCTTTCTGGGCCTATTTTTTCGGGAGCGGGGACGTGCCCCGAAAAAGAATTGTTGTACATTTGGTTCTTCTTTTCTCATGGGCTTACCACTCTAAGTTTCAAATTAATATGCTACAAAGTTTTTTCGGCCCGTCTCTGGGCCCCTACCGCACCTCTTCTACAGCCAATTACGCAAACAACCTTTTGACCAAGAGAAAATTCGCAAGATCAAACAAGCCCTTCATTTCCCGCTATAAAACCTATCTGTGACAATTGACAACTCGTATAACTTACAGCCCTTGCCAAGGGACTGTAGGGATCATTTCATTCCCGGAGCCATATTTGTAATACCTTTTGAATATTTTGAGCCAAATGCCTACCTCATAATTAGGGTCCGTTCATTTGAGAGGCTATGGAGAGGGCCTGGGTGACGAAAAAGTACACGGGAGGGATTTGGTTGCCCTACCATCACTCTTGATTTTCAAAAAAAGCAGAAGATGTTTCAGTTTTTATCTGAATGAGTCCCCTGCGAAGTTACTACGGCCACCCCTTCCATATAAAGTGAACCGGAGAAAAAGAAAAATAAAGCATGAAAGACAAATGGCTCTTTACTAAGACAGTCCTATAGAACCGCCTCAGATAAAAAAAACATGCCATATAAAAGTCCTGGTTTTTACTATTGCACGCTATAATACAAAAACTTGGACCACGGATCGGACCAAAGTACTACGAAGCAGAAATTCTGTAATTACAAATCGGTTTAGAACTACAGTGATTTACTGTATATATCTTCTCAGTTTACAGCTATGGTGTTATTGCGGAAACGGTTGTGTTATTGCGGAAATATATTATTGTGTTATTGCGGTGTTATTGCGGAAACGGTTGTTTTCAACGGAAAATGGTGGTTTTTAACCGAAAATAGTAGTTTTTAAAAATTGAACCATTTTGACAAGAAAAGAGTTCAATTCTAGGCTACAGTAAGGACTATCGACCTGAGGTGGCGGCAGCCACCTCAGGTTATATTTTTAAATTATTAAACTTATTTTTCGGAAAGTTTTTTTAATTAATTTTTGTGCGTTTTTGATTGCAAAAAATTTCAATTTTTTAAAAATTTCCTTATTTCAAAATCAAACTATAAAAAAAAATCAAATATTGATCGAAGTATCAAAACTGATATCAAAGTAACAATATCAAAGTGAAATAATGGGTTTGTGTCAACCTCGGAGTTTTTATTATCTGATGTTTGAACTATTTTTAACAAAATTGCTATCTCAAAATTTTTATCGGATGGGTGTGGGAATAAATGGCGTGGGGGGGGATTAGATTAACCTTTGCTCTCATTTGACTCTTTAAAAGTGAACAAGAACTTTTTATTTTCAACCAAATGTGCCTCCTCTGAACTTAATGCGAGCATAGCTTCTATAAGAACCATACATATACCCAAGTATAACTTAAAATGCCTGTCCCTGGACCCTGGGGGGCTGTGTCTACCCTGGAGTTTGAGTATCTGATACTTGAACTATTTTTAACAAAATGGTCACCTGAAATTTTTATCGGATGGGTTTATCCATCCAATACGCCCTAAGGCGTGAAGGGCGGGAGGGGTTAGTTGCCGTCTGATCTTTTTTCACTCTGAGAAAATGAACTACAACTTTTAATTTCCGTTCAAATGAGCCCTCTTTGAATTTTATACGAGCATACCTTCCATAAGAACCATATATGCCCCTAGAGCAATACTTACAGCGCCTTCCCTGACCCTGGAGGGGGGGGGGGTATGTTGACACAGGAGTTTTTCTTATCTGATCTTTGAACTATTTTTAACATTTGATTATACGTAAAGGTGTATTTGTTATACGATCTTTCAACTATTTTAAAAAAATGGCTACCTCAAATTTTTTATCAGATGTATTTGGGGAAAAAGGGCTTGGGGGACCAGTTGCCGTCTGATCACTTTTGACTCTTAAAATTGGTACTAGAACTCTCAATTTTCAATCGAAGGAGCCCCCTTTGAAGTTTAAATGACGACCTCTTCTATATGATGTGCCTCTGGGGAAAAAATAAATGGAGTACTGGGGGGGAAGATAGCTGCCGTCCAATCCCTTTTGACTCTTAAAAAGTGAATCAAATACAACTACCAATTTCCAATCAAATGAGCCCTCTAGGAATTTTGTACGAGCATCCCTTCCATAACAACCATATATGCCCCCAGGGCATAACTTATAAATGCCTACCCCCGAGCCCTGGGGGGGAGGCTGTTTCGACACCGGAGTTTTTTTGTTATTAGAACTTTGAACTATTTTTAACAAAATGTCTATCTCAAAATTTTTATCTGATGCATTTAGGGCGTGGAGGAGGGGGGAGGGGGCTAGTTGCCCTCCGATCTCTTTTGACTCTTAAAAAGTGAACAAAAACTTTCAATTTCAAATCAAATGAGTCCTCCCCGAAGTTTATACGAGCATCCCTTCCATAAGAACTATATATGACCCTAGAGCATTACTCATAACGCCTGCCTCCGGGCCCTGGCGGGTTCTGTTCACAAAGGAATTTTTCCTATCTGACTTATGAATTATTTTTAGTTAAATGGATGTTATAAAAAGCTTTTCGGATGGGCTTGGGGAAAAAAGGGTGTGTAGGGGGGGGGGAGGGGCTAGTTGCCCTTGCATATCTCTTGACTCTTAAAAATTGAACTAGAAGTTTCAATTTCTAATCAAATGAGCCCCCTCTGAAGTTTATACGAGCATCCCTTTTATAAGAGCCATATATGCTCCCAGGACAACACTTACGCCTATCCTCTGGGCTCTGGGGGGTGTTTTTGTTATCTAATTTTTGAACAATTTCCAAAACACTGGCTATCTCAAAAGTTTTAGGGGATGGGTTTTGGGAAAAAAGAGCGCGGAGGGGCTAGTTTAACTCTCTTGACTCTTAAAAAGTGAACTAGAACTTTCAATTTCCAATCAAATGAGCCCTCTATGAAGTTTATACGAGCATTCCTTTTATAAGAACCATACATGCCCTTAGGATATATCTTAGAACGCCTTCCCCTGTGCCCTGGGGGGTTCTATTGACACCAGATTTTTTCTTACCCGACCTTTGAACTATTTATAACAAGATGTCTATCTCAAAATTTTCATCAGATGGGTTGGGGGATAGTTACCCTCGGATCTCTTTTAACTATTAAAAAGTGAGCTCGAACTTTCACTATCCAATCAAATGAGCCCTCTCTGAAGTTTATACGAGTATCTTTTTCATACGAACAATATATGCTCCAGGGCATAACTTACAACGCCTGCCCCCGGACCCTGGGGGGTTGTGTAGACCCCTGATTTTTGGTTATCTGACTTTTGAGAAATTTTTAACTTAATGCCTACCTAAAAATTTTTTTTGGATGCGTTTGGGGAAAAGGGGCGTGGGGGGCTAGTTGCCCTCCAATATCTTGTGACTTGGAAGCACTTTACTAGAACCTTCAATTTCCAATCAAAAGAGCCATCTCTGAATTTTTAACGAGCATACCTTTAATAAGAACCATATATTCGCCAAGGGCATAACTTACAACACCTGCCCTCGGGCCCTGCTGGGCTGTGTTGACCCCTGAGTTTTCGTTATATGGTCTTTGAACTATTTTTAAAAAAAGCTATCTCAAAGTTCTTATCAGATGGGTTTGAGCAAAAAAGGGCGTGGGGGGGGGATAGGTGCCCTACAATCTCTTTTGACTCTTTAAAGTGAACTAGAACTTTCAATTTCCAATCAAATTATCCCTCTATGAAGTTAATACGAGCATCCCTTCCATAAGACCCATATATGCCCCCAGGGCATAACTTACAACACCTGCCCACGGGCCCTGGTGGGTTGTGTTAACACCGGATTTTCTGTTATATGATCTTTGAACTATTTTTTAACAAAATAGCTATATTAAAATTTTTATTAAATGTATTTGGGAAAATAGGGTTTAGAGGGGGGGGGGAACTGGTTACCCTCCAATATCTTTTGACGCTTAAAAAGTAAACTAGAACTTTCAATTTCCAATCAAATGAGCCCTCTCTGAAGTTCATACGTCAATGTTGTCTATACAAAACCTTATATGCCCCCAGGGCATAACTTGCAACCCTTGCCCTGAGGGCTGTGGGGGAGTTGTCATCCTCAAAGACCTAATTTCCAGAACTTAAATGGATGTCTCAAAATTTTGATATGATACGTTTTGGGAAAAGGTTGGCGTGAGAAGGGGGTTAGTTGCCCTCCAAGTACTTTCGACTATTAAAAAGGGCACTAGCCCTTTGAATTTCCAATTGAATGAGCCTGTTTTGAAGTTTCTACGACACCGCTTTCTACAAAAACCTTATATGCCCCCAGGGTATAACTTAAAACCCTTGCCTTGAGGCAGGGCCGTATCCAGGATTTTTGTTCAGGGGGGGGGGGTTTACTAATTTTTTACTTTTTTTTTGGGGGGGGGGGTTACTAATTTTTGACTCAGTTTTCGACTAATTTTACTGATTTTTACCTAGGTTTTACTAATTTTCGACTTATTTTCGAGTCGGTCAAAAAATTTCGGGGGGGGGTCAAACCGGGTAACCCCCCCCCCCCCCGGGATACGGCCATGCCTTGAGGGTTGTGGGGGAGTGTCCTCCTCAAAACATATTCTATCTAAAAATCAACTACACTGAACAAAATGGCTATCTCAAAATTTTGATCGGATGTGTTTGAGAGAATGATGGGCGTGGGGGGGGGGCTATTTGCCCTCCAATCATTTACGATTATTAAAAAGGGCACTAGAACTCTCGATTTCCAATCGAATGAGCCCCCTTTGAAGTTTCTACGACGACACCTTCTATATGAAGTGCCTCTGGAAAAAAAATAATAATAATAAATAAATAATATAACATTGGAGCCGTATGGCCTTTGCTATAGGCAACGCTACAGCGTTGCCTCTGAAATCAATACATTATTTAGTATGCTGTTTAGTTAATTTAAACATACTATTTTTATGCTTAAGTTTTTAAAATTGTTTTAATTGTATATTGAAAGTTACTGATATCACAGCTCCTGTAGGACATTGAAAAGCGTTATAGATTAGTTTGTTGTGGGGCTACGCATTTACTTTTGACTCTTAAATCAATGTTCTTGTTTTTTTTATACTTGGCTTTTGTGTTTTCTGTAAAGCGCTAGTTTTCTGTAATCCTACAAACATAGGGAAATGTCACCAGTTGACTTATTTCCACTAGTTTTATTGACATATGTTAGATAGGCTGTGAAGTAATAATTTTTGTTCGCTTTAAGTTTCAACTTCGCTCTTTACTTCCCTCGGAAAAAACTCTTTTTTTAAAATAATTTCGGTTAATGTCGACTCACCAAACAGAGTCGCAGTTCAGGCTCCAAGGGTCCATTACTTCCTTCTCGAATGTAAGAAGAGAAGAAAATAATATTCCACGTTCCATTTTTGCACCATTAGATTTCATTCGCTTTTGACAGGTAGTCATTAGCAAGTGACTGTCAACGATTCTCATTTCAGGAGGTGTTAAGTAATAAATAACTTAAATCAATGTTCTTACTACAAAAGCAATGTTTGGGGCGCAAATTTATAGCATCATCAAAGCGAGTATTGTCTGTCTTTCAAACATGCGCTTGGCGCCTGCCATCCTATCTACATATCTTGATCGGATCGTCTCGCGACAATGCTAAAAATTTGAAATTCCTTTAGGTTCTTACATTAATTAAATATAATTTAACTGTATTTATTAAATTATATTATTTATTAAATTATATTATTGATATTTAGTTCCCTGATTAATCATATACTTTCTGCTAATTCTGGGTAGAAAATTTTGGGAAAATAGGGTGGTTTTTCTAATTCATACTTTACATTGTTATAAAAAAGGTGTTTAAGCTCACTCGCAGCCAAGGCCGTATCCAAAGGGGGAAAGTACAGGGTATGAATCTCCCCTCCTTGTCTGAATCGTAAAACGCAACAAAAGTGTATATAAACAAGTTTTTGGTGATTTTAAAAAATTCTTACAGCACCTCCCCCCCCCAAAAAAAAAACAGACAATCATACATCCTGGATACACCCTTGCTTGTAGCCATAGATATGAACCGGAATTTACTATTTTGTTCTGTATAAATATTTAAGTTTTAATTTAATTTTAGTATATCTGCTGATGAAGATCGCTGTATACGTGGTCGAAATATCCAGAATTTGTATCTGTTTCCACTGTCTATTAAATGGATTTATTCCTATTTGAACGTTTATTGGTTCGATTACTGCTACCAATAAATATAACAATAAATCAATAAAAGCAATAACAAATAAAAACGGAAAGGAAATTATTGAAAAAAAATTCCACAAAAGAAGTTTTTCAAAGAAAGTAAAGAAATACATAAAGCCTAAAACGAGTAAAAATAAAGTCAAATTTCAATTTAACGTAAAACGAACATAAATAAATATCAATAAAAAAAAGTGAAACCCCAAACGAACAGAAATTACAATAAATAATCAAGTCAAACTTAGAACAAACAGAAACTACAACAAGTAGTAGTAGAACTAACGTCCCCTATGCCTTCTAAAGACCAGAAAGTCATTTGCGCTTTATTAATAACAAAATTCATTTTAAATGTTGTCTCTTTTATACCGTTGATATATCTAAAATTGCTGAGACTTTCAGGAATAAATATCAATATATATATTAAAATGTCAATCCACATTTCATTAGTTCTTTTCAGCAATCTTGGGTAGGCTATTATGACAATTGTCTTTCTTTCTTTTTCTTTTGTTATTGATGTTATGATAAATCACTCATCTCGAAATAAAAATTGCTTTCACTAAAGAACAAATGACTTACTGGTCTAGACCAGAGCAAGGTATCTAAAATTTACAAGGACAGTGCGGCTACGATTAAGAGCATGATTAAAAACTTAAAAAAAAAAAATACATGTAACAGTAACCTACGGCTGGAGGAAAAACGAAAAGAAAAAACAACCTAATTCTGATTAAAACATGAAAACCACCAAATTATTTGGACATTATTCTCACCACTTGCATTATCAACTACTGTCACAGTTTTCAACCTTATAAATAACAAATCAATAGGGAAAATTCGGTACTTGTGTAGAATCTGGGTACACACGCGAGAAGTGAAGTTTCGTTAATGGTAATGAAATAAAACAAAATACGATGAAAATATAATAGTTTAGAAACAAATTTGGGCTATATATTTGCACATTAGGAGGGGGTGGCGGTAAAGCATAGCATATATTAAATATATGCTATCGGGCTAGTTTAAAATTCGGTACTTGTCTGGGTCACTATATATGTGACCAAAATATCTGGTATTTTTTTTAATATCTATACACTGTCTATTAAAAAGGATTTTATCCCTAATTTGAACTTTTATTTATCAGAATTAGCTCTAAGGGAGAGATGACAGGAGGGTGGAGGTAGAAATTGTTTGATAATCCCCAGGCATTTTTAATCTTTTTTTGTAAGCCGAAAGTGGTTGGAGACTAACCAACCGAAAGGGGAATTGTTTGGGGGATATTTTCCGTTGGTAGGTATTTTCAGGGGGGGTATTTTCCGCGAGGTGCTATTTTCCGCGTAATATTTTCCCCAGAGTATGTTTTTCGCGGGGGGAGGGGGGTAAATGCCAGCTCCCACCGTCTACATACTGTAATGTTTGTACCACTTTGCTTATTTTGTTGTTTTCATTTTGTGGTATTTTCTACGCACGTAGTTGGTTATCGTTTGGTTTGAAAAAGGTTAATTACCTCTTTTGGTGGAGCCAATATAAATTCTATCCAAGTGTTTCAGCAATTTAAAAAAAAGAAAAAAAAGAACTTCTTTTCCTTTAAAATTGGATTCCATAATTGGAGATCCTAATAGATCGTTGGATATCTTTTGTAGAGTATTAAATGAACGATTAGACCATCATTGTCCTTATGAAAAAATCATCGTAAAAAAAAATTTCCACGAAAACCATGGATTTATGAGTCACTCCTGAGTGACTCATACTCAGTAAAACATTCTTTAATGTTTCCATTCTAAAATGCATGGATGAACTCGCCAACTATTAGACAACGAAATTAAAGCTTACAACAGAATATCTATATGCAAGGCCATATCCAGGGGGTAAGGGGTTGCAGCCCCACACCCCCCTATAAATTTTGTCTGACTTGTAAAAATGTAAAAAAAATGCATGTAAACATATTTTTGATTTTCCTAAAAAAAAAATTTGTAATTTCAGATTGTATGTCAGATTTGAATCAGCATTTGAAAAAGCATGCTACAGAAGAAAGCGGAAAGAGACCAGAAAAGTGAGTTTGAGAGTTTGAGTGTGAAATATGTAACACAAAATTGTTTACTCAAGTGTTGAGCAATTTTATCAGCATTTTTTTTCAAGAATATGATTTAAATTTTACTTGAAATTCTTACTTACCAATAAAAGGGAGGAATTTTATGAGCATTTTCCTCAAATATAACCTAAATATAACCTAATCTAACCTATCTACCAAACCCCAAAAACTGGAGTTAGTCCCCCTAAACTTAAAAAAACTTAAGTTAATATCTTTGTCACGGATTAAGCAATACATCACAAACCTGTTTATCAATAGAGACTTTGAGATTTCGATGCGGTCTTTCTTTCGTGTCTACCCAGGTTCTACACAAGTACCGAAAATTCTTTTATTAGACAGTGAATTAGAGCAAAATACTCTCTGGATATTTCGGTCACATATACAGTGGCCATCATCGACAGATGACGTCGTGGTTCACTGTCTAATGAAAAAATTTTCCCTATTGAATTGTTATTTATACTTCACGGAAAGGCAGTGTGGTCTTCGAAAATACCTAGTGTCCTACCTGTGAAGGGGCACATACTAAGATAAGTTAGACTGGAAGGGACTTTGTAAGTCCAATTAATAAAAAATTACTTAATGTAATGAAGTAAGAATTGCGGTATGATTGTTTATCTAGAGGGGAATACAAACAAGATAGGTACCTTTGAATCTAAAACCATTTTGCAAGTACTTATCCGCACTAAACAGGTTTTCTTTCTCTCCTAAAGTAAAAAGTTCCAGACATGTTCCCCTTCGGCAGCTAGGAGTCTGCGAAGATTTCAGCTAACAGAAAGGGGCATAATTGCAGTTTAGCGGCTCTTCAGAAAAATAAACATTGTGAAACAAAAAGAGTAGTATGACGAGAGTCCTTGTTTTATGCTCCTTATAAATATCACGGTCGTTTTTCGGAAAATCCCCCCCATCTGATGGTACTAGATATAGCCACAAAAAAATATTTCTACATTGTTTTGCATCTAGTGATACGTCATGTCTTCTTTGTTAACCAGTTTCCTCGCATTCTTGAACCGACCAAGTACTATTTTGCCTGAGTGACTCGTGGCAATATTCGATAAAACTATTCTTACAAATGATCAAGCGCGTACCCAGGATTTTTGTTCTAAAAAACGCACCAGAATTTGTCCATATGCATTTTCCTGAGTTTTTATGAGTCAAAAACAATTTCGGAGGAGGTTCAAACCCGGTAACCCCCTCCCCTCCTCAAGATGGCTTTGCAAATGATTAAAAATTGTGAATAACACTGGAAGGAAAAGCATAAAAAAGAATCTAATGGTGTTACTTTTTTTGTCTGTTTCCTTCAAAAGAGCCGCTAAACTGCGATTTTACTCCGAAATGTCCTGACAACTTTTAAAAATAGCTTATAATTAGATGTAAACAAACAACAAAATGGTTAAAAGCGTGACTAGCGCCAAATTATCAGAAAACAATTTTGCACCACATGGGTTGTAAAAAATAATTATACTACCAACCTGTAAATAGGACAATTAGCCAATCAGAGGAAGGTCGATTGAATACAAATCCGGGTCTGAAACGTGCGATCTCAATATAATCAGTACCAAATAGTATCAGTACTAAATAGTAATTTACACAGTTGTTAAACAGCAGTCAATACGGACGATAGAAATATATTAATCGAGATACTTATTTAAATCGTGCACTTTGAAAATCAAGCTTAACCAGAGATCCGTGTTAGAACTTATTGTTTAGTTAATTGCCTTGGATAATTAGACACAATTCGTTTTCATAGACTTTATAGGTGGTATACTGTGATAAAAAGGAGAATTCCGGGTTCATACCTATCATCATTGGCCCAGAATCAATACACATTAAATGAATAATTTCTTTGACAACACTACAAGTCCCTTTCAATTTTTAACTAAATGAAATGAAAAATATTTCATTAGTTTCGTGTTATTATTTTGTGCGTATTTTTTTTTCATGGCCCAACAAGGCTTTTGTTGCAATTAAATAAAAAAAAACAAGTTGTTTTTAACTGAAAGTAAGGAGCAACATTAAAACTTAAATTGAACAGAAATTATTCCGTATATGAAAGGGGCTGTCCCCTCCTCAACGCCTCATTCTTTACGCTAAAGTTTTTTTTACTGTTTAAAAAAATAGAGTTATGACAAAGTCAAACTTTAGCGTAAAGAGCGAGGCGTTGAACGAAAATTTTTGAACGTTTTTGATTTTTGGTTTTGATTTTGGCTCACCGTACATGAATAATTAAAACAAAATGTGCATATTAATTTTACTTTTATTTGGTTAAATGGCTTTCTCGAAACTTGTTTAATTTTATTTACGAACGTTTTTATTAGTAATAAATATACTTAACTTACGAATTAACTTAAGTAACGAACTTCTATATTCATATATTTTTAATACGTATATTAGGGGTTTTTCCCCCTAGTCAATACCTTGCTCTTTACGCTAAAGTTCGAATTTTGTTCCAATTCTTTAAAAATGACCCCTTAATAACAAAGGCCGTTAATTAGAATAAATAGCTCTTATGAAAGTACTAAAAAATCTTTGGCTTAAAGAGCGAGGTATTAACTAGGGGGCGAACCAAATATATACGTTATATTTTCTGTTCGTTTTAAGCTTTGATGTTGCTCCTTACTTTCAGTTGAAAAACTTGTTTTTTTTTATTTAGTTTCTGATCTTTTTTCTAAATAGTACTAGGAAATCTAGTGCCCCCGTCATAGCAATGTCCTTTCCTCCATGAAAACTTCTTCCATGGAAAGATCCTTTCACATAACCCTCGACCCCCCCCACTACCAGAAAAAATCCCCCCGGAAAACGTCTGTATACTTCCCGATAACCAATATTATATGTTAACATTGCGTAAAGTTCATAACTTTCAGCCCTCCCCCCGGGGACTTTGGGGGATTAAGTTATCCTAAAAGACATATTTATCACATTTTCGACCAAGCTGAACAGAATCGCTATCTAGAAATTTTGATCGGGTGACTTTGGGAAAAAATGAGCGAGGGAGGGGGCCTAGTTGCCCTCCATTTTGTTGGTCACTTAAAAAGGGCACTAGAACTTTTAATTTCAGTTCCAATGAGCCCTCCCACGATATTCTAGGACCACTTGGTCGATATGATCACCCCTGGAAAAAAAAATTTAAAAAAAAAAAAAAACTCATCCGTGATCTTTCTTCTGGCAAAAAAAATGCAAAATTCCACATTTTTGTAGATAGAAGCTTCAAACCTTTACAGTACGGTTCTATGATACGCTGAATCTGATGGTGTGATTTTTATTGAGGTTCTATGACTTTTAGGGGGTCTTTCCTAGTTTTTTCGAAAATCAGATAAATTTTCTCAGGCGCGTAAATTTTGATGGGTAGAACTAAACTTGATGAAACGTGTATATTTGAAATCAGCATTAAAACCTGATTCTTTTGATGTATCTATTGATATCAAAATCCCGTTTTCTAGAGTTTTGGTTACTATTGAGCGGGGTCGCTCCTTACTTACAGTTCGTTACCACGAACTGTTTGATACATATCTATGAAAAATATCAATGCAATAACGGGCAAACCTTTTTATTATCAATTATTTTTAATTTTCTTAATTAGAACTATTACCCATTATTATATATTTCCATATCGTTTCAATTATACAGGTTAGGTTTACAAATAAGTTCTGCAGAATTGGACTTTTACGCTACTAAGTATTTATGTCAGGTCGCTACTAAGTATTGTCGCTACTAAGTATTTATGCTACACAGGGAGGAGAATGGGGGATACCTTAAAGATTTGTGTGCAAAACCCTACAATAGAAAACTACAAAAAAAAAAATCCTAAATTTATATTTTTTGCCGCATCAGGAAAACAAACTCTCTTGTTTTTAATATAGTGGGGAAAAGTTCGGACGAATACGAAAATAAGTTTGAGTCCCAAGATCAGAGTAAAGGAAGCTACGGCGCTGATAGTGGCAGGGGCGTAGCTTCAGCATTGTTATTGGGGGGCAAGAGGGGGTTCATCTCCGGATAGTCAATGGGCATGAGCTATACTTCAGAGGAAAGCAGTAGTGGTTCTGGCTTCTTCAATTTGCTTATACTTACAGTAAGTATCAAGTGTTATTATATAAGTATTACAGTAACTAACTTACTGCCAACTACGACTTCTACTTTGTTTTAATAAAAATAAAATTTTAAAAACTACAAAAATGATTATAAATGTTAGATTATTTATTTCTAACTTGCGGCCCTAAAATTTCCGTGCCCGGGGCGAGTGCCTCCTCAACCATTTTCTTCTAAAACCACCCATGGGGAAAGGGATGTTAGAAAACTTTTGAAAAACGCAGGCCTAAATGTGTTTTAAAGGCGTCTGAAAATTCTGACGATTCTGTTCCGAATTTTCTCCTGCTAATCTAAGGGAAAATCAAGTCTCCTTGTTGAAAGAGACTTGATCATCACAAATATGAGCCAAGCTGAGGTCGGGCCATTGATTGGATGTTTATTAATTAATTGGGTATAAATTGAGCTGCTTTCACTGTTAAGATTGTCATCACTTTCTGTTCTTGTCTTACTATAAGAAGACGTACAGAGGAATCTATTAATCAAATCCCTTTTCAATATCTTTTTCTTCTTGTTACAGTTTCTAATTTTTTCAATACTTGCGGAAAAACGCATGCGGATTAGCAACTGAAGAATAATTGATATTTATAAAAATGGAAACTGTTGAAAAATTGATAATATCAATTCGATTTCAAGAATTACTCTTCAATAAAAGCCACAAAGACCACCATAACAAGATTCAGCTGGTCAAGGCGTGGGACCAAGTTTCCGGGGAGACTGGACTATTAGGTAGGCTAAACAGTACCTTAGTTCTGCCCTAGGATGGAGGGATGATAGACTACCTATCAACTAGTGAAATGACATCATTTTTATACTTTTTTCAAAAAGGCTTATTCCAGTTTTTGCGACACAGCCTAGATGTTTTCATTTCTTTTTCTTTAGTTATTTATTCAATATTTGCACTTTTTGGTTCATTTGTTTCTTCTTTGTTAAAGGTGCAGATTAGGCTAGCTATCCCTGTTGTGTAGTGTGCAGAACCCCTGCCAATAGAACCAGAATATAGCCTACAATATATCCTGCTCCTACTGGACAGTATCTATGCATCTTACAGCCCAACTGATTGGATAATACAAAGTATATAAGTTTTCTTTTTGATGGTAGCTAATCTACATCTTTACCCTTTTCATCATTCTAAACAAGCATATAATAGTGCATAATATATCCCTTAATGGTGTTTGGAACTTGCTTTCAATATTTGCCATAATGAATTAATTTTTGAAAAGTTGCTAGCATTCTCCTAATGCAATTATGCACTGATTCAATCCTGCTCCAGGAACAAAACCTGAACTGAAGCATTATTAGATTTCATAGTTAAAATTCATATTCACTGGCAAAATATTGCATATTTTATTTTCCTGTGATGTTTGAAAGGCCGATTGATTGGATAATACACAGTAAATAAGTGTTCTTTTTGGTGGTAGCTAATCTACATCTTTACCCTTTTCATCATGCTATACAAGCATATAATAGTACATAATATATCCCTTAATGGTGTTTGGAACTTGCTTTCAGTAGTTGCCTTAATGAATTAATTTTTGAAAAGTTGCTAGCATTCTCCTAATGCAAGTGTGCACTGATTCAATCCTGCTCTAGGAACAAAACCTGAACCGAAGCATTATTAGATTTCATAGTTAGAATTCATATTCACTGGCAAAATATTGCATATTTTATTTTCCTTTGATGGTTGAAAGCCCAATTGATTGGATAATACACAGTAAATAAGGTTTCTTTTTGGTGGTAGCTAATCTACATCTTTACCCTTTTCATCATGCTATACAAGTATATAATAGTAGATAATATATCCCTTGATGAAGTTTGGAACTTGATTTCAATATTTGCCATAATGAATTAATTTTTAAAAGTTGCTAGCATTCTCCTAATGCAATTATGCACTAATTCACTCCTGCTCTAGGAGTTACAAAACCTAAAATGAAGCATTATTAGATTTCACAGTTAAAATTCATATTCACTGGCAAAATATTACATATGTTTATTTTCCTTTGATGGTTGAATTCATTGAGTCTATGTTCTCTTTTTATTTATTTTTTTCTGTCTATTTTGTGTAGCTTAAGAGTTTTTCAATATATTAATTCATTCACTTCAGTGAAGTTAGTCATTCTTTCAGCTATGATTCATTTTGAGACTCCAACATGTCTCAACACCCAAACTTTCTGCTTTTATAAAAGCTTACCTTTTAGTTATTAAATAGTTGACATTAGGCCTA
This sequence comes from Artemia sp. Qi Xiang Cuo, assembly GCF_049724085.1. NCBI lineage: Eukaryota > Metazoa > Arthropoda > Branchiopoda > Anostraca > Artemiidae > Artemia > Artemia sp. Qi Xiang Cuo. The sequence continues at coordinate 8,125,976 of NC_142814.1, forward strand.
CTCATTTACCCCCACTATAGAGTGGTTCATTCTAATAGAGAGCCGTACTAATTTTGTACTTTAGGCTTAATTCAATAACTTCGAATGCAACATGCTAAACATTAAATTTTTAATTTGTTTAAGTTCAACAATTGAAAACATTTAATCTACCCCAACCTTTCAGATAACTTCAAATTATGTTCTAGTCTTGAGGTTGTTTAATGATGATAATCATGATTTTTTTTTTTTCATTGACCTGTACAAATTACCTCAGTATAATTAATTCAAGCAATCTTTTGTTACAGTGGTTCAAGTTCTTCAGCATATGCGGAACCAAAGAAACCGAGTTATAAGAAAAAAAATGGAGGTTTTAGAAGATCCATTATAAAAACTGCTGTTGGAGCAAACAAAGGATGCCCAAAATCCAGATTATGCATTTGACATGTATGTCAGTAATGAACTGAAGCAACTCGACAGAAAAAAAAAGCCCTGGCAAAATTGAAAATTCAACAGGTGTTATATGACTTGGCAACAACGGATGTGGTGCAGACCTGATTTTTTTTTCAAAAATATTTTTTTACTATGATTTAATAAAGAGACAAGTTTTTAATTTTCTTTTCTTGTTTGACGAAAGGTAGAGTCAGTGTAACATTCACTGGGAAAACTATTCTCAGAGAAGACCAAAAACAGTAAAAGTCTGTTTAATTTTTAACAAATTGATGAAAATAAGGTTATAAGTACTGTTATTTCTCTTGTGCTTTGGTTATCTGGAACTTCCAAAGAAATGGTCACTTTGCCAAGATAGCTGTCCATCATAGGAATTGAAATATTCTTGAAATTTTTTTCGAGTCTCATTGGCCAGGAGCGTGTGATTATTGGACCATTGCTGGTTCAAATGGCTGCTCCATAAAGAAGGCTCTGATACTCTCCACTGACCAGGTATAATTTCTCCGTTTCCTCGAATTGTTCCAGTAAGGCTTGAATTACAGTAATCGGAGCTCTCGGCTACTAGATAGTTATGAAGGCATACACATGCCATGGTTATGTTCTTAACCGTCTCTAATTTACTATCTATTGCCTGTAAAATATTCTCTAGCGAGCAGCTAACACTCCAAATGCATTCTCAACGCTCATTCTAGCCCTTGATAATCTGTGATAAAAAAATTCTCTTAGAGCGTGATAAATCGTGTCCATTTCCTGGGGAAGGTCTCATAAAATTATTTCTTAATGGAAAAGCCTGATCCCCAACAAATACAGGTGGTAAACTATGGGTTCTAATGACTTTTTGTGGGGGTAATTCTATTGTACTTTCTAGAATGTTTTTTTCCAAAAGAATTGTTTGAGAACAACCCAGAATCGCTAGCACTTCCTTCTGCACCGATATCCACAACTATGAACTTGTATGTTGCATCAGCAACAGCTAGAAGAACAATACTGAAGAAACTTTTATAGTTGTAGAACACTGAGCCTGAGTTTGTTTGATATATGACTTCTAACATGTTTCTTGACTTCTTATATGTTTGCCATCTATGGAGCCCACGCAGTTCGGAAAGTTCCACCTTTCTTCAAAAGCTCTTGAAATTTTTTCAAAGTCTTCAATAATGGGAGCCTTCATCACAATGGGTTGCAAGGTTTCCCATATAGCTTTAACAGTTTCAGCTATTATTTTAGTTACAGTCGACCTACCAATAAAATACTGAAAAGATAACGAACGTTTGCTATCTCCAGTTGCTAAATACCTAAGTGTAAGAGTTAATCTTTCCTCTCCGCCAATACTTCTTCCCCATCTTGTGTCCTTTTTTGATATTTTATCTTTAACAAGCTGGAATATATATTGAAACTGATTTGGCATCATTCGCATATAATCAAAATACCACTGAGAATCCAGTTGTCTTAGATTCTCAATAAGAATAATATATGCACCAGAATTCTCTCTTTCCTGAAGGACAGGTCTCACCCACCATTGACGTTCTGGCTTTGACTCTCTTAGCTAAAAAAAAGGGGGGTTGAATTAAATCTTTGAAAATAAATAGTACAAACGTTTAATGGTCATTTAATTGGGGCTTAGGTGCTGCCCATCCCATCTTTTTAAGCAGAAATAATCGCCTGATATATTTTTTTTTTACTTTGTTTTTTCCCGTCTAAAATTGTAGTTACTGTATCTACTGTGAAGGGGACTATTCTGTCCCAGCTTTTTGATGAATATTTGTATTATCAAACAATTCATGGTAACGAATTGTAAGGAAGGATCGAAGTATTTCAGAAGTCGTTTTTAAGCGATTGGAACAAAAAGTCAAACTTTAGCATAAAAATCGAAGCATATGAAAGGGCTGGAACCCCCTCCTAAATAGAAGGGGGTTGCCCTCCTCAATAATCCTTTTCGTTTTAAGATTAGATGTTGCTCCCTACTTTTAGTTGAAAAAAAAGACTCATTTTTAAATTTAATTCTAAATACAATAATGGTGAAAAATAATGGCTGTTTTTTGGTTAGTTTAATGATTTTGTACATATACTTTTACCATTTAACTGTAATATTTGTTGTCATATATTAAAGAAGAAATCCTAAAAAATAAAGAGAATTGCTAATTATGGATGCACTGTAATCCATACACAGAAAATTTAGTCTTTCTATGTTTTTCTTTTTAATGTGCGACCCGCCTCATTTGCGAAGTAATTTCTGTTCGTTTTAAGATTTAATATTGCTCCTTACTTTCAGTTGAAAAAACTTGTTTTTTTAATACAATTCTATATGCAATAATGGTTGAAAACTATTTGGTAATTTTGCATAATAAGCCATAACTGCAATATTTGTTGCTATACATTACAAAATTATTATTATAAATTAAAGAGAATTACTACTGGGGATGCACTGTCATCCATATAAGAAAAACTTAGTCTTTCCGTGTTTTGGTTTCGTCTGAGCAATACGGTCTATGTCATCCACAAAACAATTTCTAAAAAGGGAGGGGAAGGACCCAGGGACCTGGTTTTCAAAAGGCCTATATACAAGATAGACTGTTTTTTTTTTTATGGGCATAGACAGTTCTTGGGAGAAAGTTAATCATAATAGTGAAATATGTTACCCTTCTTCTCCTTCTGCGAAGCAAAACAAGGGCAGTAGCAGCTGCAGTTGGAGATAGAATTATTCTAAGAAGAATCTAAAAATAACTTGTTTAGCTTGGACTTATTCCGCATGCGATTTTTCCGCATTCAAAATGCGTTTTTCGGGAAAATATTCTGCGATTTTTCCGCAAAGAGAATGCGGATATCGTATTTCGTTTTTCTGCAATCCGCAACATATGGGAACGAAGGGTAAAGCTGGTTTTTACGGAACTGGTTAAAGAACGGAAAGTATGGCCATCTCAAATCGCTGAACCTAAGGACACGCTTATTCTGAATTACTAATTTACAGAGAACGTAGCAGCACAGCTGACCCTATCCTGAGACCACATGAGAAATCTTACCCCTAATGGGGGGGGGGGGAGTGTACCAAGTGGTCAAAAAGTATAGATAATCCATTCCATCCCTAAGTCTTCAATAGGACATTTTTCTTGAAGCAATAACGAAGAAAAGTTACTATTTAACAAAGACGATACGCGGTTAAATTCAAAAATATTACAGAATACATAAATAAGCAATGTATTACATAAATAAACAATGCACAAGCATCAAAAAATATTAATTAAGGAGTTAACTCAGCTTTTATTAAGGCTTTCAGCAACGAGTTGGTGCAGACGTACTGTAAACACTTCGGGTGGGTGATGGTGAGTTTAATAAGCAGATTCTTTGCCAGTTTTACTGTTAATATTAAAGTGCAAACACCCATTCCCCTTCCTTCAACTCCCGCGCCCGTCATAAGAAAAAAAAACTCGCAGTTGAACCACGTACTATTCCAGCCGCCCCGTGCATCATGTCATTCAGTTGCATGTGATTTGAAAATGACGCCTTATCAAATCAAAAAGAACACACTTTAAATTACCATTGTTGAAACCTTAAGTACGAGAGGGGAATTAATTTGATGTTTCTAAGGGAAAGATGGGGAAGAGATATATTGATTGCGTAATCGAAGGGAGAGAATTCCAGAGAAATTGATTACATAATCTGTAGAACCCTGTCAGGAGATCATGGCAGGAATTCATTTATGGGCATAGTATGATGTAATCGATTAGTGTACTTACATATCAGTGAAATCGATTACATAATAGGTAGAAACATATCAATACGTCATAACAGGGCTTTCTTTATGGGCATAGAATGACATAATCAACAAGAACAAATGGATTTCTGAAAAATTGATTACATAATCGGTAGAACCCTATCAGAAGGTCATGATGGGAATCCATTTACGGGCATAGAATGACATAATCGAGAAAGACAAATGGATTTCTGAGAAATTGATTTCATACTCTGTAGAACCCTCTCATGAGCTCGTGAGGGGAATCTCGTTATAGTCATAGGATGACATCATGAACTAGGACAAAAGGATTTCTTAGGAATTGATTACATAATCGGTAGAACCGAATCAGAAGGTTATGATGGGAACACATATATGGGCATAGAATGACTTAATCAACTATGACAAATGGATTTCTGAGAAATTGATTACATAGTCGGTAGAACCCTATCAAAAGGTCATGACGGGAATTCATTTATGGGTATAGAAGGACGTAATCGACTAAGATAATTGAATTACTGATAAATAGATTACATAATCTGTAGAACACTTTAAGGAGCTCGTGACGGGAATCCATTTATGGGCATAGAATGACGTAATCAACAAGGACAAATGGATTTCTGAGAAATTGATTACATAATCAGTAGAACCCTATCAGAAGGTCATGACGGGAATCCATTTATGGGCATAGAATGACATAATCAACTAGGACAAATGGATTTCTGAGAAATTGATTACATAATCGGTAGAACCCTATCAGAAGGTCATGACGGGAATTCATTTATGGGCACAGAATGACGTAATCAACTACGACAATTGGATTTCTGAGAAATTTATTTCATAATTGGTAGAACCCTATCAGGAGGTCATGACGGGAATCCATTTATGGGCATAGAATGACGTAATCGACTAAGACAAGCAAGTTACTTTCTTAATGTCCCTCCTAAACCCATTTTGCAACTTGAAGTACTTATCTTTTTCACCCAAAACTATACTTTACAGCTTTTGGTTACCTAAACACCAAGAAATACTTTTCAAAGACCATTTCAGAGCAAGTTACTTTCTTAATGTCCCTCCTAAACCCATTTTCCAACGAGTCTTAGCTTAAAGTTTTAGTTTGGTTTAGTTTTAGTTAAGAGTTTTTTTTTAGCTTAGAGAATTAGCTTAGAGTTTTTGTTAAAGTTCTAGTTTAGTTTAGTTTTAGTTAATATTTTATAGTTTTTAGCTTAGAGTCTTAGCTTAGAGTTTTATTCAGAGTTCTAAGAGTTTTTAGCTTAGAGTCTTAGCTTAAAGTTTTAGTTTGGTTTAGTTTTAGTTAAAAGTTTAGAGTTTTTTTTTGCTTAGAGTCTTAGCTTAGAGTTTTTGTTAGAGTTCTAGTTTAGTTTAGTTTTAGTTAAAAGTTTAGAGTTTTTTTTAGCTTAGAATCTTAGCTTAGAGTTTTATTCAGAGTTCTAGTTTAGTTTAGTTTAGTTACAGTTCAGAATTTAGAGTTTTAGCTTAGAGTCATAGCTTATAATTTTACTTAAAGTTGTAGTTTGATCAAGTTTTAGTTAAGAGTTTTGAATTTTAGCTTAGAGTTGAAGCTTATATTTGAAGTGATTGGAAGTTTCGATTTTAGTTTTAGTTAATATTTAATATTATAACAATACAGTAGTGTATTAGAGTTTTATCTAGTGTTTTTTTTTAGTTTAGTTAAATTTCTGAGGGTATTGTCTTATCTTTGAGTCTTTTATTAGTTTCTCAACTAAAGTGTTATTTTTAGTAAAGAGTTTCGAGTTTTAGCTTAAAGTCTTAGCTTAGAGTTTTTTGTTAGAGTTCTAGTTTAGTTTAATTTTAGTTAAGAATTTGATGTTTTACCTTTGAGTTTCAGTTAGAGTTCTAGTTTAGTTTAGTTTTAGTTATGAGTTTGGTGTTTTACCTTAGAGTCTTAGCTTAGAGTTCTAGTTTATTTTAGTTTTACTTAAGAGTTAAGAGTTTTAGCTTAGAGTCTAAGCTTAGAGTTTTTGTTATAGTTCTAGTTTATTTTAGTTTTAGTTAAGAGTTTAGTGTTTTTAGCTTAGAGTCTTAGCTTAGAGTTTATGCTGAAGTTATAGTTTAGTTTTAGTTTAGAGTTTTATCTTAGAGTCTTAGCTTAGAGTTTTTTTTAGAATTGAAGTTTAGTTTAGTTTTATTTAATATTTTATAGTTTTTTTTTTTTATAGTTATATTTTATTTTAATTTTAGTTAATAGTTTAGAGTTTACCATATAGTCTTAGCTTAGAGTTTTAGTTAGAGTTCTAGTTTAGTTTAGTTTTAGTTAAAGTTCAAAATTTAGAGTTTTATCTTAGAGTCATAGCTTAGAGTTTTACTTAAACTTATAGTTTGGTTAAGTTTTAGTTAATAGTTTAGCGTTTTTAGCTTAGAGTTTTTGTTGAAGTCCTAGTTTAGTTTAGTTTTAGTTAATAGTTAAGAGTTTAATATTAGAGTATTGGCTTAGAGTTTTTCTTAGAGTTGTAATTTTGTTTAATTTCATTTAAGAATTTGATGTTTTACCTTTTAGTTTCAGTTAGAGTTCTAGTCTAGCTTACATTTAGTCTAGAGTTTAATGTTTGTTAGATTAGATTATTAGATTAGAGTTTTAGTTTGAGTTCTAGTTTAGTTTAGTTTTAGTTTATAGTTTAGCATTTTTTAGATTAGAGTTTTATCTTAGATTTTTTGTTATAGGTATCGTTTATTTTAGTTTTATTTAAGAGTTTAGTGTATTTAGCTTAGAGTGTTAGCTTATAGTTTTTGTTGAAGTTCTAGTTTAGTTTTGTTTTAGTTTTAGTTCATAGTTTAAAGTTTTAGCTTATAGACTTAGCTTATAGTTTTTGTTAGAGTTGAAGTTTAGTTTAGTAATAGCTAGGAGTTTAGAGTTTTAGCTTAGAGACTTAGCTTAGAGTTTTAGTTAAGTTTAGTTTTACTTAAGAGTATAGAATTTTAGCTTAGAGTCTCAGCTTAGAGTTTTTGTTAGGGTTCTAGTTTAGTTTAGTTTTAGTTAAGAGTTTAGTGTTTTTAGCTTAGAGTCTTAGTTTAGAGTTTTTGTTAGAGTCCTAGTTAAGTTTAGTTATAGTTAAGAGTTTAGAGTTTTTTATCTTATAGTCTTAGCTTAGAGTTTTTGTTAGAGTTCTAGTTTAGTTTAGTTTTATTTTAGAGTTTCGAGTTTTTATCTTAGAGTATTAGCTTAGAGTCTTTTTTGAAGTTGTAGCTTAGTTTAGTTTTAGTTAATAGTTTAGAGTTTTATATTAGACTTAGAGTCTCAATTATAGTTATAGTATAGTTTAGTATTAGTTAATAGTTTAGAGTTTTTATCTTATAGTCTTAGCTTGGTTTTATTTAGAGTTCTAGTTTAATTTATTTTTATTTAATAGTTTAGAGTTTTAACATAGATTCTTAGCTTAGAGTTTTACTTAGAGTTAATGTTTAGTTTAGGTAAAGTTAACAATTTACATTTTTAGCTTAGAGTAATAGATTAGAGTTTTGATTAAATTAACAGCTTGGCTACTATTTGGTTAAGAGTCTTGAGTGTTAGCTGAGTCTTAGCTCACAGCTTTTGTTAAAGTTCTATTTTAGCTTAGTTTTACTTAATAGTTTAGAGTTTTAACATAGAGTCTTAGCTTAGAGTTTTTGTTAGATTTATATTTTAGTTTAACTTTAGTTAAGAATTTGATGTTTCACCTTTGAGTTTCAGTTAGAAGTCTAGTTGAGTTTATTTTTAGTTAAGAGTTTAGTGTTTTACCTTAGAGTCTTAGCATAGAGTTTTAGTTAGAGTTCTAGTTTAGTTTTAGTTAAGAGTTTAGAATTTTAGCTTAGAGTTTTTGTTAGAGTTCTAGTTTAGTTTAATTTTAGTTAAGAATTTGATGTTTTACCTTTGAGTTTCACTTGGATTTCTAGTTTAGTTTAATTTTATTTAATAGTTTGTTTTTTTAACTTAGAGTCTTATCTTAGAGTTTTAGTTAGAGTTCTCGTTTATTTTAGTTTTAGTTAAGAGTTTAGAATTTTAGCTTAGAGTCTTAGCTTAGAGTTTTTGTTAGAATTCTAGTTTATTTTAGTTTTAGTTAAGAGTTTACAGTTTTTGGCTTAGAGTCCTTTGCTTAGAATTTTTGTTTAATTTATATTTTATTTTAGATTTAGTTAAGAGTTTAGAGTTTTAGAGTTTAGTCTTAGATTATAGTTTTTTTTTTGATTATTTTTTAGCTTAGATATAGTTAAGAGTTTTGAGTTTTACCTTAAAGTCTTAGATTAGAGTTTTAGTTAGGGTTGAAGTTTCGTTTAGTTTATTTATAGTTAATATTTTATAGTTTTAGCTTATAGTCTTAGCTTAGAGTTTTAGTTAGAGTTAATGTTTATTTTAGTTTTACTTAAGAGTTATAGCTTAGAGGTTTAGCCTAGAATCTTAGCTTAGAGATTTAGTTAGAGTTGAAGTTTAGTCCAAACTAACATAACCACAAAATTACACAATATTGCATAGAAATACCAAAACCATAGGTTAGATTAGGTTAGGTTAGGATAGAGGTTGGGTTTCTCCATGTCTAAGTTAGGTTAGATTAGGTTAGCTTATCATTAGCGAGCATGATAAGCTAACCTAATCTAACCTTTCCGGCGAGTATGATTAGGTTAGGTTAGGCTAGATTAAGTTAGGTTAGATTAGGTTAGGTTAACTTAGGTTAGCCCACGTACGCTTCACTTAGATTAGCTTAGGTTAGGTGAGAGACAGGCAAAAAGTTAGGTGTCGGATTAGGTTAGGTTAGATTAAGTTAGGTTAGGTTATGTTAGGTTCGGCTAGGTTCGCCTACGTCCGCGCGCGTACGTAGGCGCACCTAGCCTAACCTAACTTAATCTAACCTAACCTAATCATACACCTACACTCTTAAGTAAAACTAAACTTAACTAAAACTCTAAGCTAAGACTCTAAGCTAAAAACTCCAACTATTACTAAACTAAACTTCAACTCTAACAAAAACTATAAGCTAAGACACTAAGCTAAAACTCTAAACTATTAACAAAAACTAAAACTAAACTAAACTAGAACTTCAAAAAAAACTCTAATCTTAGACTATAATCTAAAAACTCAAAATTCTTAAATAAAACTAAAATAAACTACAAATGTAAAAAAAACTCTAATATAAAACTCTAATCTAAAAAACTCAAAAATATTAACTAAAACTAAACTAAAATAAAACTTTAACTACAACTCTAAACTAAGACTCTAAGGTAAAAAACTGTAAACTCTAAACTAAATGTAAACTAGACTAGAACTCTAACTGAAACTCAAAGGTAAAACATCAAATTCTTAACTAAAATTAAACTAAACTTCAACTCTAACAAAAACTCTAAGCTAAGACTCTAAGCTAAAACTCTAAACTATTAACTAAAACTAAACTAAACTAGAACTCTAACTGAAACTCAAAGGTAAAAAATCAAACTCTTAACTAAAATTAAAATAAACTAGAACTCTAACAAAAAAAAACTCTAAACTCTTAACTAAAACTAAACTAAACTTCAACTCTAACAAAAACTCTAAGCTAAGACTCTAAGCTAAAACTCTAAACTAAAACTAAACTATACTAGAACTTCAACATAAACTCTAAGCTAAAACTATAAGCTAAGACTCTAAGCTAAACACTCTAAACTCATAACTAAAACTAAACTAAACTAGAACTCTAAGCTAAGACTCTAAGGTAAAACACCAAACTCTTAACTAAAACTAAACTAAACTAGAACTCTAACTTAAACTCAAAGGTAAAACATCAAACTCTTAACTAAAATTAAACTAAACTAGAACTCTAACAAAAAACTCTAAGCTAAAACTCGAAACTCTTAACTAAAACTTAGCTAAACTAAAAATTTAAGTAAAACTCTAAGCTATGACTCTAAGCTAAAACTCTAAATTCTTAACTGTAACTGAACTAAACTTCAAATCTAACTAAAGCTCTAAGCTAAGACTCTAAGGTAAAACTCTAAACTCTTAACTAAAACTAAACTAAACTAGAACTCTAAAAAAACTCTGAGCTAAGACTCTAAGCTAAAACTCGAAACTCTTAACTAAAACTAAACTAAACTAGAACTCTAACAAAAACTCTAAGCTAAGACTCTAAGCAAAAAAAAACTCTAAACTTTTAACGAAAACTAAACCAAACTAAAACTTTTAGCTAAGACTCAAGGCTAAAAAATCTAAACTCTTAACTAAAAGTAAACTAAATTAGAACTCTAACTGAAACTCAAAGGTAAAACATCAAATTCTTAACTAAAATTAAACTAAACTTCAACTCTAACAAAAACTCTAAGCTACGACTCTAAGCTAAAAACTCTAAACTCTTAACCAAAAATTAACCAAACTACAATTTTAAGTAAAATTATAAGCTATGACTCTAATATAAAACTATAAATTATTAACTTTAAATAAAATAAAATAAACTATTAATATTAATAAAAATATAAAATAATAATATAAGATAAAAACTATGAACTCTTAACCAAAACTAAACTAGAAATAAAATAAAAACTATAATCTACGAATAAGCTAAAAAAAACTATTAAATAAAAATAAAGCAAACTAAAACTTTAAGATATGACTCTAAGCTAAAACTATAAACTCTTAACTAAAACTAAACTAAACTAGAACTTCAACAAAAACTCTAAGCTAAAAACTCTAAACTCTTAACTAAAACTTAACCAAACTATAACTTTAAGTAAAACTCTAAGCTATGACTCTAAGCTAAAACTCTAAATTCTGAACTGTAACTAAAACTAAACTAAACTAGAACTCTAACTAAAATACTAAGCTAAGACTCTATGGTAAACTCTAATCTCTTAACTAAAACTAAACTAAAATAGAACTCTAACTTAAACTCAAATTTAAAAAATAAAACTATTAACTAAAATTAAACTAAACTATAACTCTAAAAAAAAAAAATCGAAACTCTTAACTAAACCTAAACTAAACTAAACTTATACTCTAACAAAAACTCTAAGCTAATACTCAACGCTAAAACACTAAACTAAAAAAAAACTATAAAATAAATTAAACAAAAAAGATAATCTAAGACTCTAAGCTAAAAACACTAAACTCTTAACTAAAACTAAAATAAACTAGAACTCTAGATTTCCGCATGGATTTCTGCAATGTGTAAACGAACCATGAATTTCCGCAATGTGTAATGGTTCGTTTACACATTGCGGAAATCCATGCGGAAATCCGTCCGTTTCTGTTCGAACTATGGCTAAAATAACACTGCGTTTTAAGGAAAAGATTTCAAATTATTGCAACAGCATGGCCTATGTTATTACCCTCTTCTGAAAGCTGTTGAACAGTAGAGACCCAAATGACCCTTCGTTCCCATTTGCCCCGGATTGCGGAAAATCTTTGCTGATTTGCTGATTCAGCAAAAATTTTTTGTTGCGGTTTTGCGGAAAAACGCAAATCCGCATGCGTTGCGATTTTTCAATACTTGCAGAACAACGCATGCGGATTAGCAACTGAAGAATAATTGATATTTATAGAAATGGAAACTGTTGAAAAATTGATAATAGCAATTTGGTGTCAAGAATTACTCTTAAAGAAAAGCCACAAAGACCACCATAACAAGATTCTGCTGGTCAAGGCGTGGGACCAAGTTTCCAGGGAGACTGAACTATCAGATAGGCTAAACAGTAAACACAGCTTGGACATTTTCATGTCTTTAACTATTTATTTGATATTTTTACTTTTTGATTTATTTGCTTCTTTTTTGCTAAAGGTGGAGATAAGGCTAGCGACACTTTCAGTGGAGGGTGAAGTTCCTGCCAATAGAGGCAGGATATAGCCTACAACATATCCTGGTCCTACTGGACAGTATCTGTGCAGTTACTCATGGCTAGAGCTCAAAGATCATTTGAATTACCCTTATTCCATGCCTATCTACCTTAGTTCTCCCCAAGGATGGTTGGATGATAGACTACCAATTAACTAGTGAAATGACATCATTTTTATACTTTTTAGAAAAATGCTTAGCCTATGCCATCTTTTGCCACACAGCTTAGATGTTTTCATTTCTTTTTCTTTAGTTATTTATTCAATATTTGGGTAAAATTATACTTTAGCTACTTTTGGCTATCTTGGAAATGGGTTAGATTAGGAAAATTAATCTTTTAGAGATGAGTCTACAGGCTAAAGTATTGGTAAAATTTTACCAAATCATATTATTGACTTACAAATAAAGTGAATATACCACTTGATGCCTTTTTTCATGTTTTTTAATCAGGGTATATATTTGCACATTAGGGGGGTGGGGTAAAGTTTAAACTTCACTAATTCAGTCCTGCTCTAGAAGCAACAAAACCTGAACTGAAGCATTATTCGATTTCACAGTTAAAATTCATATTCACTGGCAAAATATTACATATTTTTTTTTTCCTTTGATGGTTGAATTCATTGAGTCTGTGTTCTCTTTTGTTTATTTTTTTCTGTCTGTGTTGTGTGTAGCTTAAGATTCTTTTAATATATAAATTTATTCACTTCTGTTAAGTCATTCTTCCAGCTATGGTTCATTTTGAGACTCCAATATGTCTCAACACCTAAACTTTCTGCTTTTATAAAAGCTTCTATTTTAATGATTAAATAGTTGACATTGCTCATTTACACCCACTATAGAGTGGTTAATTCTAATAGAGAGCCATACTAATTTTGTAGTGCATAATTATCCCTTAATGGTGTTTGAAACTTACTTCCAATATTTACCACAATGAAATTTTTTTTGAAAAGTCTCTAGCATTCTCCTAATCCAAGTAAGCACTAATTCAACCTTGCTGTAGGAGTTACAAAACCTGAACTGAAGTTTTATTACAGTTCACAGTTAAAAGTCTCAGAATAGCAGTTACTGCTGAAGGTAAAATATTTGAAGTTTACACTTATTCAACTATAGTTAGTTAGAGTTCAAGGTCAAACTCAGTCTTAAGTAAAGTAGCATTATATTTATAAAGGTATGTCTTTGACTTATAATATTCCTTATTGTATTTTCTTTTGCAGTCAAAGATTGTCAAATAAAATGGCGAAACTTAAAGGATCAATTCTATAAGGAAAAACGGCAAATGGACGGGAAGAGTGGGGATGGCTTCAAGAAAAAAAACTCATGGAAGTGGCTTGATCAGCTGTCTTTTTCAGCTCCACTTCATGGCGTATCAGATCACCATTCGAATGTTGAAAGTTTTGAGAATGTCATAATCTCCTTGGGCACAGAGAGTCCAGAAAGGACATTTGATGTCATCTATCCTGGGGAGGACGTGGGTGGTATCTCTTCTGTTGTTGAGGATACAGTGGAGATTAAATTAGCATAGTTTCTTATCTTTAGGTTGAGTTAGGCAGCCCAACTGACAGAAAAAAAATTTTATCGGGAGAGAAAGTCAGCGTAGGGATATTATAAGAATGGGGTATCACCTAAAGGTTCAATGTACGATTCATCTTTTGAATCAGTTTCATAAAATAATTCATCATGTTCTCTCTCTCGATACGAATAATTGTTCAAGCGTAAATGGATATACATAAAGTCAAAAAGTAATGTTGGGAGGGAGAAAAGATGTGAACTCCAAGTTGAAAAATGGTTTTAGGAGGAATATTAAGAAAGGAAAGTGTATTGAATTAATAAAATAAAACCTTAGAATAATATTTTTTTGTATTTGTATATACACAATGTCGAAAGTAATGGTGGATGATGTAATATAATGTCACTCAAAGTTAAAAAACAAAAATTTTTTATTATTTCTAAAGAACAAGTAACGTGTATTGAAATGACAAAATAATTCCTAATAATTATTCTTTTTTGTGTATTGTAAAAAATAAATTCGAACTTTACTGCTGGGAGGGGGACAAGATGTGCACTCAACGATGAAATATTGTTTGAGCAGGACCATCCAACATATTAGTGATCTCAAAAATCATGAACCTGAACCAACATGCTGAACCATTGTTAATTGCGTGAATGTACAATCGAATAAATTCCACTTAACATGCAAACGAAACTAAATGAAAAATAAAATGTAATAGTAATAATTTCGAAGAAAAATATATCAGGTTTAGAAGATATCCTAACAGCTGATTTTTAAGTTTAGACGATATAACAATTTCCAAAATACTGCGACGTCAAATATTGCAATGTATATATTTATAGACTTTTTTTTTTGAGAATATTGCTACAAAATATTTTTGCCTGACATATCAGTTTATAAAATATATTCACGTTTGTTATATCAAAACTTCTGTTTTCTTGTATAAATACTTGAGTAGTCTCTCACCCGCAAAGTCTAGCACCCGCAACACACCTTGTCCTTTTTTATTTATCGTCATGTTATCAGTCTTATCCAACTTCATCATCTACATATGTTTCTCTTATCTTGAACATGTGTCACACGCAGAGAAGCTTTTTCAATCAAATCCGAGTGAGTGAAATTATGTAACAATATTCCGCTGGACATAAAGGATTCTGTGTCAGTTCCATCATTTAAATATAATTATAAGAACATCTTCATCCAAGTTGCACAAATAAATAGTTTTTAGGAGGATTCTCTCTATTTTCTGTAGTATACAGTGCCTTTTTTTTTTCAAAGTTGTTTTTTTTTGTCAATTTGTTGTATTTGTATGAATATTCGAGTTCTCCAGGGAATACTTTAGTAAATATTGATTATTGATAAGTCCCTTTTTTTGTTTTTTAATTTTTTGTTTACGTTTAACAAATTCAAAAGCTCAAAGTTCAAAGCTCAAAGATAAATATGGTGTTAACTGGCTAAAAACGTTATCCAAGGAGACCAATATTCATTACCACAGGTTAACTAAAGCTAAGAACAAACCTTATTAAGAACAAATCAAAATGCTTTTTTAGCAGACCTAATCATGGTCACATGCACTAGTAGCATTATCTAAAAAATAAAAAGCCTAGTGTATACTCTCTTGTGAGGATCAGAAACTTTTTGAATCTGAGAGTGTAATGAGAAACATACAGCCCCGCTTTACAGCATTGTGCCCCCTAGATTTTTTTGCCCTTCTCTCATGATTGTGAATAATATCCTTTTCTGAGATGTTTAATTGAAAATCACCTTCGTATGTGTTTTAACTGACTAAACTTAAAACTTAAACTGTTGCTTAAAAGCTCCCGGATCCCATCCCCTTGTTCCCCCCCCCCCCCAGTTATATTCTAAGAGTCAGTT